>NC_067114.1:336016-383093 GCF_021347895.1 Acanthochromis polyacanthus | reverse complement strand
CCTGGAGAGCGCAGCCCTCTGCCAACGCAGCTCAGGCTGTGATAGCTGTATCTCCCAGACGGCAATCTGGATCATTCCCAAAATCTCCATTTGTTCCTTTTACCAATTCAGACATTTCCTGACAATTTCATCAAAATCCATCCTTAAGTTTTTGAGTTATGTTGCTAACAAACAAACAAATGCAGGCAGAAACATGACCTCCATAACTTAATAAATGACTGTTCTGTGATTTGCAAAAAGAGGTACTAAATAAATTTGACACTTTTTCCTTTCATACTATCAACTGAGTTTATTTCAACATTGGGTGAGTAATTCTATTAAAATATGTTTTCCCTTTGAATTAATTTATATTTTGCGCTAAACGACTTTGATCAGTTTATCAGTACTTTGACTCAGACCCATGCATAATAATGAATCATTTGACAGACAAAATCAAGATCAACTAAGACCAAATGGACAGATCTGACCTACTGTGAAGTATTATCATGTCTGTCTGGTTTTGTCCAATTCTAATAATCTATTTTAATTGCCTTTTTTTAATTTCCCCAGATGGAACAGTTGAGGATGAAGATCCGCTTGATGTCCCTGGAGTGATGCAGTGGTTGACTGGACAGTCGCACCGGCATCTTCTAACTGCAGACAGACAAAATTTTAAGATAACTGTCTGTTTTGACCATGGGTGTTTGGAACGGATGCCAGACCACAAGATCTGCTATCCACTTGTCAGTGCATGCACAGAAACGATCACATTTCCAACTGCACACTGTGTGAATTATGATGAGTTCAAGGAAAACATGATAACGGCAATGAGATGTGGTGCAGGATTTTACAGGGTGTAGTTTGGTTCAAATGGTGACAGAACACTTAAGATGCTGTTGTGTCATTTTCATTTTCATTGTTTATCTGCACATTAGTTGTTGTCATGTGCCTCTACAGTGCACAAATGTTTGTTACATAAAACAGTGGTTCTCAACAGGTGGTGAGAACCCAAAAGTTGTTTACAGAGCTATTTTCAGTGGATCGTGGATTTAGCATTTGTTGGTTCCACGTCCTTGTTTATTCTCCGAAAAGTTTTTTACTGTCTGAGAATTAGTTAATACTTTGATTGGTTGTGATATTCTTGGCAGAGTTTGTGGTGGTTCCTGAAAATGGACCAGTTAAGATCAGCTGATAAAAAAGTAAAAATACACAAATGTGTTTGTTAATATATTTAATAGCAAAATAAAAAAATGTGCAATTCATGAATTGTCTTCAATTCCAAGTCTATTTTCAGCAGTACCCTACAGGTTCATGTGTAGCTGGACAGACAGAGTATTTAGTCAATTTCAACACAAAACTACGGTGGCCCTGAAGTGCAAAACGCTAACGCAAAAGAGAAAACACAAACACAAATGAGAAAACACGAACACAAAAGAGGAAACATGAACGCAAATGAGAAAACACGAACGCAAAAGAGGAAACACAAACACAAAAGAGGAAACACAAACACAAAAGAGGAAACACAAACACAAATGAGAAAACACGAACACAAAAGAGGAAACATGAACGCAAATGAGAAAACACAAACACAAAAGAGGAAACACAAACACAAAAGAGGAAACACAAACACAAAAGAGGAAACATGAACGCAAAAGAGGAAACACAAACACAAAAGAGGAAACACAAACACAAAAGAGGAAACACAAACACAAATGAGAAAACACGAACACAAAAGAGGAAACATGAACGCAAATGAGAAAACACAAACACAAAAGAGGAAACACAAACACAAAAGAGGAAACACAAACACAAAAGAGGAAACACAAACACAAAAGAGAAAACACGAACGCAAATGAGAAAACACGAACGCAAATGAGAAAACACGAACGCAAAAGAGAAAACACAAACACAAAAGAGAAAACACAAACGCAAAAGAGAAAACACGAACGCAAATGAGAAAACACGAACGCAAAAGAGGAAACACAAACGCAAAAGAGGAAACACAAACACAAAAGAGGAAACACGAACACAAAAGAGGAAACACAAACACAAAAGAGGAAACACAAACACAAAAGAGGAAACACGAACACAAAAGAGAAAACACGAACGCAAAAGAGGAAACACGAACACAAAAGAGAAAACACGAACGCAAAAGAGGAAACACGAACACAAAAGAGGAAACACAAACACAAAAGAGGAAACACGAACACAAAAGAGAAAACACGAACGCAAAAGAGGAAACACAAACACAAAAGAGGAAACACGAACACAAAAGAGAAAACACGAACGCAAAAGAGGAAACACGAACGCAAAAGAGGAAACACGAACACAAAAGAGAAAACACGAACGCAAAAGAGGAAACACGAACGCAAAAGAGGAAACACAAACACAAAAGAGGAAACACGAACGCAAAAGAGAAAACACAAACACAAAAGAGGAAACACAAACACAAAAGAGGAAACACGAACGCAAAAGAGGAAACACAAACACAAAAGAGGAAACACGAACGCAAAAGAGGAAACACAAACACAAAAGAGGAAACACGAACACAAAGAGAAAACACGAACACAAAAGAGAAACACGAACGCAAATGAGAAAACACGAACGCAAAAGAGGAAACACAAACACAAAAGAGGAAACACGAACACAAAAGAGAAAACACGAACGCAAATGAGAAAACACGAACGCAAATGAGAAAACACAAACACAAAAGAGAAAACACGAACACAAAAGAGAAAACACGAACGCAAAAGAGGAAACACGAACGCAAAAGAGGAAACACAAACGCAAAAGAGGAAACACAAACACAAAAGAGGAAACACGAACGCAAAAGAGGAAACACAAACACAAAAGAGGAAACACGAACACAAAAGAGAAAACACGAACACAAAAGAGAAAACACGAACGCAAATGAGAAAACACGAACGCAAAAGAGGAAACACAAACACAAAAGAGGAAACACAAACACAAAGAGAAAACACGAACACAAAAGAGAAAACACGAACGCAAATGAGAAAACACGAACGCAAATGAGAAAACACAAACACAAAAGAGAAAACACGAACACAAAAGAGAAAACACGAACGCAAAAGAGGAAACACAAACGCAAAGAGGAAACACAAACACAAAAGAGGAAACACGAACACAAACGAGAAAACACGAACGCAAAAGAGGAAACACAAACGCAAAAGAGGAAACACAAACACAAAAGAGGAAACACGAACGCAAAAGAGGAAACATGAACGCAAAAGAGGAAACACAAACGCAAATGAGAAAACACGAACGCAAATGAGAAAACACGAACGCAAAAGAGGAAACACAAACACAAATGAGAAAACACAACAACATTAACTCTACCGGAAGAGGTAGGTACCTTCGGGTGGCATGACTTGACGCTGATTGGACGACGTCACTGCCCGTCTCTTTACCAGGAAGTAAACCTACCTCAACGCATCGGTTTCAAAACATGAGCGCGAGTGGTGATTCAGACTTAGTTGGTATTATCAAAGAGTACTTTGATGCCGGGCATACATGTGACGTCATACTAGATATGCCGTCAACTTTTCAAAACATTAAAATAAGTTTGCGTACACTGAAGAGTCGTTTAAAGGAAGCTGGATTGTTCAGGAGACGGAACTTTGCTCCACTAGCAGAGGTGAGACGGGCAAGCCTATCGGAGCTACACGGCCCGGGACAGCTGTTCGGCTATCGGACAATGTGGCAACAACTACAACAAAAACACAAACTACGCGTGAAACGCGAGGTAGTGATGAGGTTGTTGAAACAACTAAATCCACAAGGAACAGCATTGAGAACACGCAGAAGGTTCGCACGATGCACTTATCATTCCATGGGACCAAACTATATATGGCATGCAGATAGCTACGACAAGCTGAAGCCCTTTGGCTTGGCAATCTCTGGATGTATAGATGGCTTTTCCAGAAAAATAATGTGGCTTGTTTGTGGGCATACAAACAACAACCCTTCCGTCATAGCTCACAATTATATTAATTGTGCCAAGACTGTCGGTGTGATCCCAATGAGACTGAACTGACCTCGGGACAGAAAATGGGACAATGGCAGCAATACAATGTACCCTCCGCCATTCACACACGGACTACTATGCCGGCTTGTTAAGCCATAGTTACGACTCATCTACGGGGAATCAGCGGATTGAGTCGTGGTGGTCCTTCTTCAGAAGAGGAAGGTAGGTAAACTGGTCAAACGAGCACTAATTATTAAAAAATTGCATGCAGATTATGATTTGAATTCTTTCCATATGAATATTTCCCATCAAATAATTAAAAGTCGACCCCTATTACTGCTGAAGAAAAGCAGTAGGCTATAATTTAACAAATAAATTGCACTGAAATATTAAATATTTTGTTACTAGTTCAGCCTCTCAATCCTAAACACAAAGCATGTTTTGAGCTTGAACAGAATACTTTACGAGGTGCACAGCCTGTCAAAACTACGTCTGTGTTACTTCTCATGATTCTATGCTGGATTTGATAATCAGTGGTAAGAAAAGGACCAATTGCCAATGATGGCTCTAAGACTACATTATGAAGTTGTTGTCCTACATATCAGCAGACTTGTTTTAATCTTTCGCTATAAGTCAGCAATCTCACATACCACCCTAATTAATTTCAAACAATGTGCATCGTTATTTTCAATATCTACTCAGTGTGAAGGCTCAACAATCTCACTTGTGCTGATTCTTTGATGCGTTTTTAGAAGGATGTTACAGTGAGTGCACAGCTACAGGTATCGTCAGAATAACTTTAATGGCCATTTTTGATCATTAAAAAGCACCGCTCTCTCTGCGCTGAGTTCAGTAAAGGCCTTCATTTGTCTGCATTTATTGTTGCAGATGGCAATTTTAATATGGATTACCTCTTTAGTTCTACATATTTTTATAACATAAATTTCATTAGTTTTCCCTCTCATGTAAAATAATTATGGCTACCAGATAATTTATGCATTATTTTTTTTATTAATGCAAATTAATCACACGGCCAGAGATATACAGACTTGTCACATTACATTACGGTGCTACAATGACTGTCAGCATCAGACAGACAGAAAGCTGTGGTGCAGTCAGTTTTCAGCAGCCTTCAGTCTGTACAGTAGAGTGACGTTACCTTCACTGTCCGTTGGATGAAACAGCTCTGTCACCTCTGGCTGCTGCTGCAGGACAGGTCGTCTGCTCAGAGCAGCCTCCTGATGTGACCTCAAACATTGTAGACAGCCTCACTAGTTAAAAATAATAATCTGATGTTGAAATCTGTGTTGAATACTGTAGGGTAACAACTAGTTCGCGAGGTAAATGAGGCACCATAAAGTTATTACGATGTGTTCATGGTCGGCTCAAAAAAATGACAATTAGCCGATGGTAAACAAAAAGTCGTCATGGTGTGTTCAAATGCGATTTCAAGAAAAAAAATAAAGGTACACAAAAATAATGTAGGCTCGCTGTGTTTGTGCACATTGATAATAAAATTAAAGCAAACATTTAAAGTAACACAAAAGTTGTTTTTAATAGTAATAATCACCTCATCATGCAGTAAATGATAAAGTAATTCAATAACTTTTTTAAATCACAGCATAAAACTGTGACTAATCAGATTACATTTTTAAATAAATTGACAACACTAAAAATAATTGACTTTGCATCTAATGTATTCCTAGGTCTCAGTTTTGGATGGACCTTTTTGGAGACCTGTGCGACTCCGGACACTTCAATGGCAGTCACGAACACCAGTGCTTGCTGAGATTTTGCTTCAGCTGTGTTCTACAGAAAGACCTGGACGAATGTAAAGATCTCTGGAACAAACACAGGATTCGACCATCCAGACTTGCATCTTGTCCTGGGGGAATTCCTGATGAACTTTATTTTTTGCCTCACAGGTAATACCAATTCAGAATTTATCAGATATGTTTGTAATTTAAAAAACTCACCTCACCTTTGTTTGCGTCCACATTTCTCTAAATGAAAATGTAGACAAATGATGTTAATAACAATTTAAAATTTTGTTTTTAATATCTTTGGAGAAAAACCTCTCATACTTATATAATTGTGTCATCTGTAGGTTTAATTCAAGGGACTGTGGACTGGCCGTTGAAGACAGGGAACTAAATGTGTTTCCAGAGGCAAGGCAGACAATCGGCACATGCGATGACCAAGACATTCAGGATTATCTGCAACAGGCTGTGGAAGAAAACGGACTACAGCAGCCGCAAGAGTGGGAGGCAGCCTTAGAACTGTACACAGCGCTGAAGGAAATAGCTGGGCTATAGATATGCACGTAGTATGTCTGTATGTATAAATATGGTGCAAAAGTGACACAGTAATATTACAGTTTTTCTCAGACGCTTTGGTACATTTCTCGAATCATCCTCGACATTTGCAGAACAGTAAGTGCATTTCTCAAAACACTTCGTACAAACAGCAAAACACCGTAGATTACCTGCAAAATCCAGTCTCTTGCTCAAAATCCTTAGTTCATCTCTCAAAAGTACACACGTGGACAAAATTGTTGGTACCCCTCAGTTAAAGAAGGAAAAACCCACAATTCTCACTGAAATCACTTGAAACTCACAAAAGTAACAATAAATAAAAATTTATTGAAAATTAAATAATCAAAATCAGCCATCACTTTTGAATTGTTGATTAACATAATTATTTAAAAAAAACAAACTAATGAAACAGGCCTGGACAAAAATGATGGTACCTCTATAAAAGATTGAAAACTATTTGACCAGAGTGACATGATTAACTCAGGTGTGTCATTTAATTGACATCACAGGTGTTTCCAAACTCATAATCAGTCAGTCTGCCTATTTAAAGGGAGACAAGTAGTCACCCTGCTGTTTGGTGAAAAGGTGTGTACCACACTGAACATGGACAACAGAAAGCGAAGGAGAGAATTGTCCCAGGACATCCGAAAAAAAATTATAGACAAACATCTTAAAGGTAAAGGCTATAAGACCATCTCTAAACAGCTTGAAGTTCCTGTGACAACAGTGGCTCATATTATTCAGAAGTTCAAGACCCACGGGACAGTAGCCAACCTCCCTGGACGTGGCCGCAAGAGGAAAATTGATGACAAATTGAAGAGACGGATCGTTGGAATTGTATCCAAAGAGCCCAGAGCAACCTCCAAAGAAATTAAAGGTGAACTCCAAGGCCAAGGTACATCAGTGTCAGATCGCACCATTCGTCGTTGTTTGAGCCAAAGTGGACTTCATGGGAGACGACCAAGGAGGACACCACTGCTGATAAAAACTCATAAAAAAGCGAGACTGGAATTTGCAAAAATGCATGTTGACAAGCCACAAAGCTTCTGGGAGAATGTCCTTTGGACAGATGAGACCAAACTGGAGCTTTTTGGTAAGGCACATCAACTCTATGTTCATAGACTCAAAAACCAAGCATACGAAGAAAAGAACACTGTCCCTACGGTGAAACATGGAGGAGGCTCAGTAATGTTTTGGGGCTGCTTTGCTGCATCTGGCACAGGGTGTCTTGAAAGTGTGCAAGGTACGATGAAATCTGAAGACTATCAAGGCATTCTGGAGAGAAATGTGCTGCCTAGTGTCAGAAAGCTTGGTCTCAGTCGCAGGTCATGGGTCTTCCAACAGGACAACGATCCAAAACACACAGCCAAAAACACCCAAGAATGGCTGAGAGAAAAGCGTTGGACTATTCTAAAGTGGCCTTCTATGAGCCCAGATCTGAATCCCATTGAACATATGTGGAAGGAGCTGAAACATGCCATTTGGAGAAGACACCCATCAAACCTGAGACAACTGGAGCTGTTTGCTCATGAGGAGTGGGCCAAAATACCTGTTGACAGCTGCAGAACGCTCATTGACAAATACAGAAATCGTTTAATTGCAGTGATTGCCTCAAAAGGTTGTGCAACAAAATATTAAGTTATGGGTACCATCATTTTTGTCCAGCCCTATTTCATTAGTTTGTTTTTTTAAATAATTATGTTAATCAACAATTCAAAAGTGATGGTTGATTTTGATGATTTAATTTTCAATAAATTTTTATTTATTGTTACTTTTGTGAGTTTCAAGTGATTTCAGTGAGAATTGTGGGTTTTTCCTTCTTTAACTGAGGGGTACCAACAATTTTGTCCACGTGTGTAAATATCTGTGTCAATGAACATGTCAGTGCCTCAGAATGAGAAGTCCTCGTGTCATTGTGTTTGGATAAGACAGTCAAATGGTTTAGTCATGTTGTCATACAACAGTGTTCTCTGGAGGGATGTTCTGATGTGAACTATGGCTAAAGTTTTGATGACAATCATTGTAAATTGTAAGTTACACCTTAGTGTATGTGGGAGTGATTGCAAGAGACTGGACAAGATTCACATTTATGCGTTTACTGTTTGTACTGTAATTTGTGGGCAGACCATGTCATTGCGATACAGAGAGGAAAAGACAGCGCTGCATAGCACAAAGAAAAATAAACAAAAGTAGAAATGTGAACATAGGACAATCGTCTTAGGGAAAACTGATCTAACGCTTCACACATTTCCCTTCATTACAAAAAGTCAAGATTCACCTGGGAGCAATTTACCAATTCGGGACAAGTTTAGAAAAAAAAGTCCAATGTAGAAATATGCTTGACTATTATGACAACTTGTTCAACCATTTTGCATGTGAAGACTTAAGCAATGAACTAATGCATAAATGTAGTGGGAGGTGAGACTATTCAACAGAGAATTGTACATAATATTTTGCATGGATGTACCAAAGCATTTGCAACTTGCTCAAAGAAATGAGAAACTGCTGTTTTGATGTGAACAAGTGACACAATGATGTAAAGATTGAACAAGTAGTTTTGAGAATTTCATTTCTGAGCTGAAAAATGTACCAAAGCGACTGAGAAAACTGTAAAAAGGCGATGTCAAATTCTTTCATGTTTGGACAATAGAATTCTGGGGCAGAAGTAAAAACTAGTTAAAAATTAGAACAAATTTAACTTATTTTCTCTTGCCGTAACATCATTTTGGAAGCACAGTGCACACACTGATCACTTCTGTATTCATGCTACATGTAAATCATCTAAGAGAGGGTAACTAGTATGCTTTAACAGGAGATTCTGTACATTTTTGGTACATGATTAACAAACTAAATCATTTGTATATACACTCTATCATCAACAGGGTATGTGTTTGAGGGAAAAATGCACAGACATTCAGAGTTTACCAAAAGCTTTACTGGTGAGCCTCTTGTAACACAGGGACATGACATAATGTGTCTACAACTTTTGGCTTGAACCTGAAATGCCAAAAAAATAAAAAAAAATAAAAATGTTTTCCAAACATTAGCATTGCAGCAGGCCTTAACATTTTTATAATGCACATGTCATGTCAGTCCATGAAGTCCAAAGGGGCTAAAAAATACCAAACCCTGGTGCATCTTGTATGCCAAAGTCCATGTTGTTAGAAAAAAGACTGTATGAGTCCAGGATTGGTAACTTTATGGTGTTGGCACACGTGTTTGCCATTGGAAAAGGAGAATCTGTCAGGAACTCAATGCGTGGCAAAGGTGTGAGTCCTGCAGGTGGAACGGAAGCCAAACCCGTGGCAAACATCATGACATCCCCCAGGGACACAGCCGTCACTTTCTCTAAGGGGACAAAGTCAACATTATGGTCCACTTTTTGACCCAGCATTATCTTTAAATTACATCAAGTGAAGCATCCGTCTCCTATTTTACAATTAAATGCAGATACAAGATAAACAAACACTGCTAAAGTACTTAGATATATCTCTATCAAAAGAGCCTTGACTAACCTTCACAGTCCAAGAGATAGTCCACCCAAAATGCTAGTGTTTGGCCTTCCTTTTGCCGCCTGTTGCTACCTGCAGGACTGAGGTCTGGACGGAACATGCTCTCAACATCTGAGGCTGTCAAGTTCTTGGCAGAATAGTACAGGAGAGGGGACAGCATACTTGAATGTTGCTGTAGTGCAGCTAAGAATTGGAGACTTGAAAGTCCATCTTTGAATCTATTGAGAAAAGTGATCATGTAAGAAACATTTGTTCATATGTAAAAGGTTATATCTAGCAAAAAGTACACATGTGTCAGTCTTTAAGCCCAACAGAAAGCCACAGACATGTTTGTACCGTTCAATCTTTCCTGACTCAAATTTTTGATTTCTTAGTGGCTATAGGGAAGGCAAAAGGTAAATAAAATACAGACTGTTAATTTGTATCCAGTGAACTTTAGCATACCAATGCATACGCACAGATGGTGCTCATTTTACTTTCAAAAGCTAATTCTTCAATTCATGATTTACCATAATCCCATTATTTAGTGGATGATGCAGTAGTGGAATCACACATTGAGCAGAAATTACATTTTAGATACATTTTAGGGGGGCACGGCTAAGATGAAAATTACTGTTCCAGAGTGAAGTTTTTAAATCCACAATTTTACTCTGCATTGCTGCATTCAGTGATGCTTTTAAAATTAGCTGTCCTTGTCTCACAACCTACCCATAGCTGCTGTGATAAGCAACTGGCAAGTAACTGTGAGTAATTGGCTAAAAATGTCCAATGTGTTTTTGGACGTTTTGTTTTAACAAAAATTACCTTTGAATGACACTGTGGTTTCTGTCGATGATGTACCACCTGAGGTAGTCCTGCACGAGTGCACGCTTCTCAGAGGTTTTCACAGGTCGGAAACATCCAGCAGTCTGGAACATGGTGCTGTTTTCCAAAACCAAATTCTGCAGAGATTCCTCTGTTTCTGCTTTCTCGACCTGTTAAAAAGACTTGAACTTAAAATCAACTAGAAATTTGGCTTATTGACAAAAATAGGCAAATATATTCAAAGTAAAAACAGGATGTGTAAGTGTTGTTATATAGTTATAATAATTATATAGTTATAATTGATGCCAATTAGTATGCGTCTTTTCATTTCTCACATTAATACATTTATTTTGCATGATGGCTTCATACGAGAAAGTATGATGGCTGTCAGAGGACAGAGAGGATGGAGGCACATCAACAAGAAGTCAGCATGGGTTGAAGGGTCATAATTATCTTACCTGAACTTTCTTTTTCAGTTTTTTCTTTGCCCCCATTTTTCCACAGGAAAACTTTTGTCTCTCCTCTGATTTTTTCTTTCTATATTCCAGAAAGGTGACACGATTCCCCAGTGCCAGCGCTGATTGAGCTGATCAGGAGCAGCTGGGAGGAAAGACAGCTGTGTGCAATGAGCCTGCAATCAGCTCAGCATAAAGCTTGGCCTGTCCTGCACTGCTTTGCTGCGTCATTGCTCCAGACCTGCCACATCTCTGCCACTTACCTCCCGTGCCTCGTCTTGCCCAGATCGCCACTTCACCCTGTCGTTAGCACACAGCTCTCTGGACTTTGGATTTTTCTGTCTGCCAACTGCTACAATCTGCTACCGTCACGCACCCTGTGGTTTGGACTCTGCTCTGTTTTGCCCACCTGTACTGCTCCACCGTCTCCTCCGTCATCTCCCTCAGTCCTCATCTTCCCCTGGACTCCCAATTGGCCTCCTGGACCCTAGTGAGTTTTCCCCTTCTCTCCGTCATTTATTTAGCCTTGCGCTCATCACGGCCTTAAGCCGTCGTCTTCAGTTTTGTTTAGTTTTAGTTACCCCTTCCACGTTCCAGCAACGTCCCCTTTAGTTAATGTCGTCCTTTTTTCCTTTCCCTGTTTATCCCTTGTGCCTCCCTTTTGGAGAGCTTTATTAGTTAATTTAATTATTGAATAAATTCTTCTCATTTCATCCAGCCTGTCTGTTTGTCTGCTGCATGGGTTCACACCCTCTGTTGTATGACAGAATGACGCAGCCAACCAAGAACCCAGCAGGCTTCAATGTCAAGTTTTGATATGCACTCTCCTTTCTGGGGAACCCGACTGGCAATAAAGCTGCCTCCTAAGAGGCAGCATGGTCCCCAAAGGAGAGGCCCTCAGCCCCCACCTTCTCTCATCGACTTCCATGACCCGTATGAATTTTTTTTAGACAGCGACCCCTCTAGTCGGCCCCAATCTCCCATTACACCACCGGACCCTGATGATACAATGACCTTCTAAACTCCCTTGCCCGTCTGTATGGGTTATGGAGGGGGGCGACGAGTCCTCTGCAAAGAAAAGGCTACTCGGCTATGGCATTCAATGAAATAGCTCAGAAACCCTGGCTTCTCTGCTCGTTGCCAGATTTTGTTTTCGAGTTGGTAGATCCCCCTCTGACCCGTCAGACGCCACCTGAGTTTATTTCTACTCCACTCAGTAGTCAACCCAGCTCCGTTAACCCGCAACCTCTAGCTATTCCCGCGCAAAAGCCTGGTCGCGGCACCAGGAAGCGCTGTGGCTACCTGGTTCCTGCTCTGGAGGGGTTCTGCACTCCCTCCACTTCCAAGCAGGTCAGTGTCGCCTCACTCCCTCCGGTTGAGGAGAGGCCCCGTGTCGCCTCACTCCCTCCGGTTGAGGAGAGGCCCCGTGTCACCTCACTCCCGTCTTCGGTTCCTGTGGGGCCCTTTGCCCCGTCTTTGGTTTCTGTGTGGCCCAAAGCCCCCTCTGCGGTCTTAGAGGAGCTCAATGCTTCTCTTGCAGTAGCGCAAGAGAAGCTAAAGGCTCTTGATGCGGTGTTAAAAAAAAGCTACAGGCTCCCGCCGCGGCTCTGGGGGAGCCAAGAGCTCCCCCTGCAGCGTCTAAGGAGCCAAGAGCTCCCCTGCAGCATCTCAGGAGCCAAGAGCTCCCCCTGCAGCGCTTCAGGAGCAAGAAGCTCCCCCTGCAGCGCTTCAGGAGCAAGAAGCTCCCCCTGCACAGCAAAAGGAGCAAGAAGCTCCCCCTGCACAGCAAAAGGAGCAAGAAGCTCCCCCTGCACAGCAAAAGGAGCACGAAGCTCCCCCTGCAGAGCAAAAGGAGCAAGAAGCTCCCCCTGCAGAGCAAAAGGAGCAAGAAGCTCCCCCTGCACAGCAAAAGGAGCACGAAGCTCCCCCTGCAGAGCAAAAGGAGCAAGAAGCTCCCCCTGCAGCCTTGCCGAGGCGAAACGCCTCCTCCGTGTCCTTGCCGAGACGTCCCGCCTGTCAGAGCGGATTCTTTGGTACTGTTAATGAGGAAAAAACACTCGGAGACAAGGATGACCCAGAGTCAAAATATTCATTTAAGAATATTTAGTAAAAACGCATTGGATAGTACAGAAAATACATGCATGCAGACTCCATGTTGATCTCGCTGGCATCAGACTGACTGAAACTAAGACAATATTCCTCTGCATGCAGCTGTTCACAACAAAGAGCGAATTCTAAACTATTACATGAGTTTTTAACTAAGAAGCTGTTGTCTTCTGATTGGTTCACACTGCCGGATGTCTTCAGTCTTCGTCCAACCACAGCCGTCTTCACCCTGTATTGAGAGTACTTTGCATGTGTGTGTATGTGGCTGCCTGAGGTGTGACTTCCTGTGAGCTTTACACAGACTACAACTCAGCTTTCTGCAGACAACAGGTCTGAACTTCTTGCTCAATTTATGCTGAGCTTTGAGTTTTATTAATTCAGCTTATTAAATTTATATTTCATAATAGTACAACAATATCAATAATTTAATTATTTCTATAAGGCAGATTAATCTGATTTTATCCCTATTTTAATCTAGGATCCTCATAGGTTAATATAAGATTTCTATGCCTGTCCCCAATTTACTGTTAATTTAAGACATTGTTGATTACATTTTCTTTTAAGTATTTTTCTTATGAACATTATATTTTAATCTTAATTCCCCAATATTGTTTTATGGTTTAATACTTTAACTTTTATTCTTGTTTAAACATCTAGCTGTTGTTTGAACCTTTTGCCCTGTCTCTGTCCTCTGTGAGTACGTGACAACCTGCACATCTCTGTAACCGCAGACCCCCCCTTTCTTCCAGGTATTGCATAGTTTTAACGGATGTTCTTTATTTTTAATTTAAAACTGTCACCTGTCCTCGCTAAACTGCCATCCTAGATGCTATTCTTATTTCAGTTTGTTAGTTTTGAAGCGAGGGGGAGAGTTTTCCCCTCAGCTCTTTGAAAGGTCAGTTGTAACCACAAGCCTTTAGTCAAGTGGAGCATCAGGCATTTACCTTAAACACACTTTCCTTTAAGTTAGATGTTGAAACTTGCACAAGCTGCTTAGATCAACACTTTTCCAGGTTATGAGCTAGAACTCAAACATGCATTCATAAGCACTTTATTACATTTGATTATAGGGTTAATACAAGTTGCAAGCACACATAATATGATCAACGAAGGTTAATGATGAATATAAGTAATAAGTAAAAGAGTAATTAAATGATGATTGTAAGTAATGAATAAAAGTAATAACATGATGATCATGAGTAATAAGCAAAAGTAATTAATATGATGATTGTAAGTAAAAGTGATAAAATGATGATCATAAGCAATAAGTAAAAAGTAATTAAAATGATGATTATAAGTGATAAGTAAAAAGTAATAAAATGATGATGATTATAAGTGATAAGTAAAAAAGTAATAAAATGATGACTGTAATTGATAAGCAAAAGAGTAATTAAAATGATTATAAGTAATAAGCAGAAAGCAATAAAAACATGATAGTTTAATAGATATGAAAAAATGAATATTCCCCACACGCCTCTCCTGAGCCCTTTCGGAGGCGTAGCACCTCCTCGGCCGCCTTGAGGAGACGTAGCGCCTCCCCCCTAGCCCTGAATGGGCATACTGCCTTCCCCGAATCCTTGAAGGAGCGTAGCCCCTTCTCGGCAACCGTACGGGAGCATAGCTCCTTCTCGGCAGCCTTGAGGAGGTGTAGCACCTCCCCCCTAACCCAGAAGAGACTTTGTGCCGCTTCAACATCGAGTGGTCCTCCTGCAGTGACCGTATTAACACCTTACGGTCCCCATACAGAAGTGGTCTCCCCTTTTTTGTCCCCCCAGTCTTTTTCTGTCCCTCCAGTCCCGCTGGTTCAGTCAGTCCCTCCTGTCCCTTTGGTTCAGTCTGTTCCTTTGGTTCAGTCAGTCCCCCTGGTTCAGTCAGTCCCTCCTGTCCCTCTGGTTCAGTCAGTCCCCCTGATTCAGTCAGTACCTCCAGTCCAGTCTGTCCCTCCAGTCCAGTCTGTCCCTTCAGTACCTCCATTCCAGTCAGTACCTCCAGTCCAACTCAAGTCCACTTCAGTCTTGGTCCAGTCGATCACTAACCCAGTCCAGTTCAGGTTCAGTCCAGTTCCATCCTGCTCAAGTCCAGTCCAACCGTTATGCAGTCCAGCTCAAATCCAGTCCAATCCTAGCCCAGATCAGTCATTGCCCAGTCCTTCTCAAGTTCAGTCCGGTTCTGGCCCAGTCCAGTCCCCAGCCCAGACTTCAGTTCCGCCCCCGGAGGGGCCGCCGGTTTCAGTTCTGCCCCCGGAGGGGCCGCTGGTTCCAGTTCCGCCCCCGGAGGGGTCCCACCGTCGCCGGTTTCCAGTCCGGCCACCGGCCCGGCCCCCGGAGGGGTCCCACCGTCGCTGCTGCCGGTTCCCAGCCCGGCCCCCGGAGGGGTCCGGCCGATCCTGCTGCCGGTTCCCAGCCCAGTCCCCGGAGGAGTCCCGCCGATCCTGCTGCTGGTTCCCAGCCTGGTCCCCAGAGGACCTCCATCAGCCTGGCTCTCTGCTCATAGTCCAGTCCCAGCCTGTCCAGCCCAGGTCCGTCCTCCGACATTGTCCCCCCCCCCCCACACACACACCTGAGCCCAACCCGCCCGTCCCTCGGGCCAGCCCTGGAGCAGTCCCACCTGCCGGATCCCTGCCAACCCTGGGGTCGCCTGCCAGTACCTGGATGGGTCCAGTGTGCGCCAGGAGGTGCACCTTGAGGAGGGGGTACTGTCACGATTCCCCAGTGCCAGCGCTGATTGAGCTGATCAGGAGCAGCTGGGAGGAAAGACAGCTGTGTGCAATGAGCCTGCAATCAGCTCAGCATAAAGCTTGGCCTGTCCTGCACTGCTTTGCTGCGTCATTGCTCCAGACCTGCCACATCTCTGCCACTTACCTCCCGTGCCTCGTCTTGCCCAGATCTCCACTTCACCCTGTCGTTAGCACACAGCTCTCTGGACTTTGGATTTTTCTGTCTGCCAATTGCTACAATCTGCTACCGTCACGCACCCTGTGGTTTGGACTCTGCTCTGTTTTGCCCACCTGTACTGCTCCACCGTCTCCTCCGTCATCTCCCTCAGTCCTCATCTTCCCCTGGACTCCCAATTGGCCTCCTGGACCCTAGTGAGTTTTCCCCTTCTCTCCGTCATTTATTTAGCCTTGCGCTCATCACGGCCTTAAGCCGTCGTCTTCAGTTTTGTTTAGTTTTAGTTACCCCTTCCACGTTCCAGCAACGTCCCCTTTAGTTAATGTAGTCCTTTTTACCTTTCCCTGTTTATCCCTTGTGCCTCCCTTTTGGCGAGCTTTATTAGTTAATTTAATTATTGAATAGATTCTTCTCATTTCATCCAGCCTGTCTGTTTGTCTGCTGCATGGGTTCACACCCTCTGTTGTATGACAAAAGGTTGCAAGGGTTGGGGTTTGATCAGATTCACGATTCTCTGGCAGTAGAGGGAGGCAATGAAAACTGTGTTAAACATTATCCAGCATGCAGAACAGAAAATAGCAATACTACACAATATCTTCTCTTTAGAGAATGAATCTATTTCTAGCCACTCAAAAATTACATATGAAATACTGCAACAAACACTGAGTTGCTGGTACTTTGTTAAATCACTATATAGCAGTGCTGTCAACTGATTAAAAAATGTAATTCAGATTCACTGTTTTTAAAATACAGCAAATTACTAATTACTTCATGAAAAAGTTATTGAATTACTTTATCATTTACTGAATGATGAGGTGATTATTACTTCAAAAACAGCTTTTGTGTTTACATTTTTTGCTTTAATTTTATTATCAATGTGCACACAGCTGGCCTACATTATTTTTGTGTACCTTTATTTTTTCTTGAAATTGCATTGCAAATCAAGATCTCCAGTGCATTCTTTGGGGGCCCTGCAAATTAAGACTATTTTTTGTTTTATATCTTTAACCTGTCATTCAAGCATTTAATCATTATTAACACATAAGTTCCGCAATGCAGGCAGAGACTGATCTCCATCAGAGACCTACTGTACACTTCATAAAAACCCCACTGACTTAAGTTTAGCAGCAAACTGGCCAGTTTATCTGTTTACAATTGAATTTATCTGCGTTAATTGTCGATTGAGGGAGCCTAAACAGAGCGGATTAGCCTATATTTGTGAATTAGGAAATGTATGATAAGTTTAATTATAAGCACGTATGCTCAGTAGCACCGGAGTATGTTTTTGATTTAGGGGGCACACAGCTGAACGGCCTATTAGACCCCTAATAGCCTATCTGGCACGTGTTGATAAAATATCGGCAAGAAGTGGCCGTTCAAAAACCACTCTATGTTGGGTGCTGATCGACAGTTAGCTACTTGCCTGCAATCTAAATGCCTGCAATGTATTTGCCAATTTTAAGACGCTACTTTGCGCTTCAGTGTCCCGCCGGCGGTACACTTACTAATTTGCATAGGAATTTCAAGAATGTCCGAAGGCTGCAAACGCGATTATACAAACACTATACACCGATGGAAAGCTTAGATTCTAATGAATCCGCCGGTATAAACCACTTTCAGATGTGATTACCACAGCGGGTGAGAAAAACACATTTGTCCGACAAAAACGAATATCCATCCATCCGTTCTCTATACACGGCTTCAACTCACACAGCGCGACTCACATTTCCGGGTTCATTATTACACACAGATGAAAATATTCCACAAAAAACGGCCATAATCCAAACTTTTACATCCAGATGACACGAGTCAGTAAACTATTTTGTCCAAAACATGTCCTGAAGTCGGTATAAAATCCACGAATCGGTCGTTTTCAAGGAAATGCACCTCGCCATGCGCGTCCAATATTCCCTGTATTTCTCGTCATATTTTTTATTTACAAATAGAATATTAGCGATTTTTTTGTACTGAAAATGGCTGGAATTGACTGCAGCTTAAAGGGTTAACAAATCATTGTAAGCTAGCCATAGGTAGATTTCAGACTGGGTTTGAGCTGGGGAGACCCAGTTACCTTCTAGTTATGATGCATATAGAATGTTTACATGCACAAATGTGCATGCATGTGTTTTGTCATGTCTGGCTGGGTGTCCGGCGAGCTAACTAGCTCGCAATGGTAAACTATGGTCCTCACAAAGCAACAAACCAATTTCGTTGGTCAACATACCAGGAGGTCTGCTGGTGTCCTCGGGAATTTCTTGGAGCCTCCAGCCACAACAGCTACAAAAATTCGGCCTTGGCTTTTCAGTCAACTTCTTTCCGCACTTCGGGCAATACATTATTATTTCTCTATCCGCCGTAACTTTTATCGCTAGACTATACTGCACAACTCGTGACTACTCTGTCTGCTTGGCGGGCAGAGAAGGAAAAAAATATGTACTTCCTGGTAAAGAGACGGGCAGTGACGTCGTCCAATCAGCGTCAAGTCATGCCACACGAAGGTACCTACCTCTTCCGGTAGAGTTAATGTTGTTGTGTTTTCTCATTTGTGTTTGTGTTTCCTCTTTTGCTTTTGTGTTTCCTCTTTTGCGTTCGTATTTCCTCTTTTGTGTTTGTGTTTCCTCTTTTGCGTTCGTGTTTTCTCATTTGCGTTCGTGTTTCCTCTTTTGTGTTCATGTTTTCTCATTTGTGTATGTGTTCTCTCTTTTGCGTTAGCGTTTTGCACTTCAGGGCCACCGTACAAAACACAATATATGGACTTGCTATTGTATTTTCATCACTTTGCATACAAAAAAAGGTACTGAACGAACAGCAAATTATTTCCAAATAAAATATTGAAAGTTGACAGTACTTGAAACAATTTGGAATCATGCAAACCAGTAAGTTCCTACAAAATATAATATTTTAAAGGTCTAAAATGTACTTTGCAATGAACTTAATAGAGAATTAACGAAAGAGGTGGGCTTTATAGTTGACCAGAACTGTAAGCAGAATCTCGTTTTTTTTTGTAGTCTCGTAAGTCTTTGCTGGGTGACCCAGAAAAATTCAGGATGAAACATTTTATTATTAATTACATATAAATGTAAACACAACATTTCTTCACACGGGTAAATATTAGATGTGTGTACATTTCATTCCACATAGAAGCATTTCAGCAAGCTTCTTCTGAATGGCAGATAGTTCAACATTTCAGTTGTTGAATTTTAGACTTCGCTCAGTCTCCTCACAAGCTCAAGTGTCTGAATATAGAGATCCTGATCACACAGAGTTAATGTGATGGGATCTATTAGTCCCTGAAGGGTACCAAAGTTATGGTCAGACAGGGGGCAAGGGATGTCTGACACCACCACCCCATCATCTTGGTCACCATCAGTGCTGCAATCCTGGAGAAGATGCTCCATAGGCTGAAAGACAGTGAAGTTAAATTACACCAGTGCAAACTGTTCAAACATACCTCGGCTTGAAGCCAGGGTTAAAACACAGGGAGCCAGAGAGATGCTAAATAGGAGTAATGTCATATTTTCTGGTTCAGGTTAAAAGCCTTTCATCTGAGTAAAGTGCTTCATAAATGAATTAAACTGCATGCCAATGTACCACAGCTGTTCTGGCGAGCAGTTTTCTTCGGTTCTGATCGGATGCTTGTTCCAGCTACCCAGGAAGCACTTCAGGTCAGACTTTAGCCGTGGGAGAAACACGTAATGCACACAAAAGAGGTGCAGCTCATCTGAGAGGTCAAACAGTCTCTCTTCTTCCAGTGTGTGAAGTACTTCATAGTATTTACAACTGACAGCTGACCACACCTCACGCCACAGCCTCTTGATTCTAAGTATAAGATTATTTGTAAAAAAAACAAAAACAAGAAACAAACAAACACAAAGAATTAACACTTAATGCATGCTTATGTCGGACTGTGCTCGAACGGCTCTTACCTTTGATTGTGGACACTTTTCCCAGCAATGAAGCTGCCACGTCCAGTTCCTCGTACAGAGAACATACATCTGGCGATGTCGACATTTTCCACCCTCTGGTCAGCACGAACTCTAAAAGAATTGAAGCAGTCATCACGCATTGTGCTGGGGTCCAGGGGTTTAGCCAATAGGTGTAGCCCATACAACATATGATAATGATCCATTGATGTACTTCCTACCTTGAGGGCCACCCATGTTTGTGGACACCATCCAAGAAGAAGGAGAATGCTGTTGAGGCTTTGTTGTTGGTGGCAGCATCAATATACAGGATCTATGTAAAAAGAAATGGGAGACAGAATTCAGTATCATTAAGTCTCATCACAGGCTGATGAGAAGTGGCGGTCACCCAAAATGTGGGAACTGGATATTTATTGATATTGGAAAAGGGGGGGGGGCAATAAAAATGTCTCATCACAATTTTCTCTGCTGTATATATTTTTTTCCAAGACAGAACATTGACATACCCTTCTTGAGAAACCATCAATCCCAGCAAAGATGACAATATTAAATCTGAGGAGAAGATAGTACATATCTTCCATACATTTGATGGGCAAAAGACAAAAATAAAGAAAAAATTTGACTGTGAGTGAGAGTGTAAGAGTGAGCACAAGATGATAGAATCACTCACCTGATTAATTTATGGTTGGTGTCTACATGAACCAAGGACAATGGTGCAGGAACACAGTAGCTTCTGCGAGCGACAAATCCAAGTTGTATCATCCTAGCCAAAATTCCTGCTCCATCCACTCGGTGCATGGTAGCCTTCACCCTGTCCCACTGCACACGGTGGCCTCTGGCTAACAGCTCACCTTTTACCAGTCTATACCCAGCATGAGGCATTCTTGTTTTGATGGACCTTACTGCACGATCAAGATCATCATCTGATATTTTCGAGTAAAATCCACGAACAGAGAGGCCATCCTCTTTCATCCGCCTGTTCAGTGTTCTTCTTGAAACACCATACAACCTGGCAAAATATTCCACAGGAAGAGCAGTAGAAAGGAGATGACGAAGGTCTTCAGTGTCAATTTCCAGGCGTGGCCGTCCCCGATTCCCCATAGGGACAGTTACAGTATTTGACACATTTGCAGATGCTTCAGGACCATATAAAACATTGACGCTGAGGGTGTTGATCAACTGCTGTAGACTGCTGATGAGTTCTGGAGGGATGCTCAGGTGATGTGATGCCATTGTTGCCAATGAAACTCTTGTTGAGCAACATCCAGAAGGTATTCCAAATCAATTGTTTCATTTCTGAGAATGAGACTAAATCTAGCTTGAATCCTCTGCAAGATTTCATACCGCACTTGATCCTGCAGGCACAAACACTGCCAAGTTAGCACAAAGTAACCTTATAGACTATGCAACTGGATTAATTTAATGTAAATGACCTTAAAATGATAATTCTGTCACATATTCTACTTATCTCAAGGAGAAGCATGACACAACAAGTGATAAAATATGTAAGATGTGTTTTTAAAAACAGGGAATCATCCCAATAATTTAACATATTTTAGACTGAAATTTGAATCAAATGTGTACAGAGCCAAAATAGGATGTACCAGTTGGTGTAGCATGTCGCTAATCAGTCTAAATAAGCCCAAGCTTCACATTTGCATGTCAAAGTTATTTGAAAATGTCAGCAAAAAGGGGCGTGTGCCATAGGCAAGTTACGCAGGGCAATTTGTGATGTTAGTGACACTGTGATGCATTAGCTGTATCTTATTTTTTAAACAATATACCATTTATTGGCCTACCTGGGACTGCATCATTATAGAGGGGAGGTCAGACCGGTAGCGGAGGTGGGGGAGTCCTGAGATGCTAAAGAGAGGAAGAAAGCGATCAAGAATTGCGTTGATGATTCCATTCCAATTCACAGTCAGATCAAAAATAAAATTGGCTACAGTAGTAACTATTCTTACCAAATATCCGAAAACAGATAGCTATTTAACATAATCCAACGTCCCGTTTATCCGCAAATAGATTCCACGCTAAACCAGCAGAGAGATCCATGGCCTTTGCTGTTCAGAATGACACAGAATCTGAATGACAGATTGGATCCACCGGAGTGAAGCTCTGAGGCCATCTCCACGACAGGACTCTCCTAACTTGTTTGTAGCGGAGCGTACCCCAGCGGATCTAATCTGGCGTCTTGCGGCTAAGTAGCCCAGGCCAAGAATCCCTCTAACTGCTGGAAAAGTGTTTATTTTCTGACAAACGGAACGTCAATGAGCAAGATGTTTCCTTTTTCTAAGAGTACCAAGCTGTTTAACATATGCCCCTCCATCCCACCCCCACCGCTTGATAACATTAGCAAGTTCTGTTAGCCAACGTGTAGCTGCTAAATTGTTGTTGATATACTGTAGCTGGCTGTGTTTCCAACATGTTATTAGCATGATGCTACAACATCAAAACGGCTACTTCAACACAGACAACACATATGACAGATACTTACACTTTTTTACGTTAGAGTAGCTTACCACAGTACATCCCACACATCCGAATTCACCCGCCGTACAGAACAACATCCGGGGCACGGGGTGTCACTCAAAAACTAGTCAGCCAATGAGGACGCATTCCTCACAAGGCCCGCCCACCCGAGAGGTTTGTGCCAAAAATCTCAAGCAAAATGTCAGGCAGCGCAAATGAGAAAGCTGGCATTGAAAACAAAAGTCTGATCAGTGAGGGAAAAAAAGACAGAACTGTAAACAAAAGAACTGATGATTGGAAAAGTAAAAGGCTAAATATTTACACAGTCACACAAATATTTTGATTGCAAGTATTATTTTTTTGCTTGAGTAAGATTATATCTCTCAAATTTTTATTTTTTGTTTGCAATTTATTTATTTTTGTTTAATTATTTTTGACACAAATCGAATTCCATTCTTCGTAAATGTTATGAGGGGGGAAGTTCAAGTGGGGTGAGGGAGAGGTTGTATGTACGCATGCGCATGCTATGTTCAAAGTCGTAGGAAATTAAATCTCCTCTAATGCCTTTAAAGCTGCTGTCCAGAGTTTGAATCGCAGCGTCTCCCAAAACACTGGTGGTCCCTCCCTCCCTCTGATTTCGCCCCTTTATTTGTGCACGCGCGCAGTACATGAGAGAAGTGCCCGGAGTGCTGCAGCATCTTGCCTGTTTTGCTGTTTTCCACTCTTCTACATTTAGTACATTTAGTAAACAATAAAGGAATTACGTTAGAATGCTGTATTGAGTCTAACTTGTCCTAATACCAAAATAACATGAATCTGCTAGGACGAACGAGTAAAGTTTCAATATGTGATTACACTCGTGTATCCCTCTCGATGACGTTGTTTATCAAACTTAGTGCATTTACGCGTGTATATGTGTTACATTGTTTATTTATTTATATCTAGAGTTCAGAATTGCATGACTCCTCTGACGAAGAGTATGTCCCAGACGCCCCAACATCTTCCTCAGAGGTCGGGCGTCTAAACGAAGCCGTCAGGCGGGCTATGGAGGCCGTGGTCGGGGAGCGACGCGAGCACCCCGAGCCAAAAAACGTCCTGCAGTCTCTTGGCCTGACAAGCCGTGGGATTGGTAACTTTTCTGGAAGTTGCTGAGCCCTGATGCTCTCTCCTCCACAAGCAAAACAAATGTGCGCGCGGTTGCGTAGTGCGTAGCTCGCCCACCTCTGCATGGGCTTGCTTGCTGTGCGCGTAACCGTTGATTGACAGCATGACAAAGCTGAAGCTCGAACTTGATTGGTCGGCAGCGACCGGCGCTTTTTGGAATAACATGGGGGTCTATGAGAGGAAGGCGGAGCTCAGGAATAAATTTTCATATCGCGTCATACTAACATTATATCATAGTATCGAACTAGACTAACACATTTAAGCTTTGTTAAAAAATGATACATAGATTGAAAACAAACGGAAACTCCGGACACGAGCTTTAAGGAAATCAAACACCATGAAAGATCTCTGAATGTTTCCTGAACTTCAGGAATAATTACACTGAAAATATCATGTAGTTGTTTTTATTTGTGGCTGTAATCTGACACTGGGAATCCAAAACATGATGAACCACGGATTAAAGATTTATCCATATTTATGTGAGAACTATTATTATTATTGTTTAACATTTTATACTCCTCTACCTCTTCATGTTTTAGTGGATCTGCTGTATTTTTACTGTCATTCTTTAATATATTTTATTTATTTTCATGTCAGACACATGAGAGCTCTATTGATTATTAGTAAAGTCTCCCTCATTCATAAAACACATCAAAATAAAAACAGCCGTCGTGCCAAAATGTTTTCCTGCAGACAAATCAGATTGGTTTGACAAATTAAATGAAGCAGTTTAAATATTGAGGTTCAGACCCTCCAGTATGACTGATCATAGAGAGAAACTAACATGTAGAAATATGAAGGTTTAGACCCAACAGTGTTTGAAATGATGGAGATTCATCAGACTCAATTAAATATTAACAGTAAAACTATCACAAATATGAATAAAATGACCAAGAAATGGATAAAGCAACCAGAAATCTGCATAAAATGACCAAAATATGAGATAAAACGACCACAAATATTGTTAATCTTGGTTGATTGGTTGATGATGTATCAGTATTGTTATTGATTATTGATGGTTGCAGGGACAGAGGTTTGTGTGTGAGTCTCTGCTGCCATCTAGTGGTGGATCAACAACATGACTTTTCCCAGATTGAATCCCAGAGAGTCCTGACTTGTTCGTTGGATCAGAGAGACTTCCAGTAAGATGGAGCTCTGAGCAGCAACACTTTCCTGAAATCTTCAAACGCTCCCTCATAGTTTGTTTCATCTGAAGTTTAGTCTAAATAAATGAAGTGTAAGACTTTGAACAGAAAGGAGACTCATTTTCTCTTCCTTTGTGGATGTTTGGATCACCACAACTCTGCAACAACGTCAAGTGAACCGACCGTCACCATGAACAGCAAAAGGAGCAGCGCCAGCTACAGCGGACAAGCTGCAAGCCTGGAAAACAATAAATCAGAGGAAGAAGAAGAAAAAGAAGAGCCAGGAGACATTGGTACCAGGAAGAAAATACTAGAACAGGGCTGTTGGAATTGGGGCCAGTTCATGAAACTGAGAAACAATAAGAGGCCGGACAATATGAGTCATCACGGTAAGAAAAAAAGAAATGATAACAACATGCTGAAGAAATCAATAGATTGTGTTTGTAAGTGCTAACAATGCACACTGTGACACACTGACACACACAGAGCCAAGGCAACGGTACATTTACATTTTCTACAATGTTCACCATCAGAGCAGGTGAGCAATATCCAAGCCTCATTAACAGACAGTTAGAGAAATGCAATGAAGGAGCAGAAAACATGCAGTGAACTGGACAGAACTGGACCAGCACAACTGTACAGGTTGATATCCTTTATGTTTGAGATGACACTCATTTGAGCAGCAGGCAGCATCACATTTATCTCCACCACCACCACCAACAACAACAACAAAGTGCATAGTATGGTACAGAATAGAATTACAACAACATAGCAGAGCCTGCTATTTGATCAAGGCCATGGGTTTCAAAGTGCAGCACTCAGTTCAGGGGAGACAAATCACTTGTTTACAATTTAATTCATTTAAGCAGCAAAGGACTTCCTAGTGTACCAACAAATACAAAAGCAAACTGCACATTATGCCTCTGAATAGAATTATAACAACATGCCAGATATTTGATGAAGGCAGAATGCTTCAAAGTAGATTGAACAACAATCACTTCATCCATTTGAAGACAGAAAAATCACTGTGACTCTCCCTAAGTTGGCCTCTCTACAATGCTAATGTTCAGCAGGAAGATAAACACCAGAATGTCCTCTTCGTTCACAGAAAAACGCTTCAATGCGTTTCCTCTGCTAAGCCATCTAATGTCACTGTGAACCAGCAAATCCTTCTATCCAGCAGACATGTCAGTCAACAGTGTGAGGAAAAGGCGCTGCTGGAAACTGGAGATACAACGGAGAAAGTTTACAAGTGCCATGACAGAGTCCATGGTCTCTTTGAAGTCGCCACTGAGCTTTTCACACAGGAGGCTTTGGTGGATGAGGACATGTAGAGCTCTCACCTGAACCTGATCCCTGCCTGTCATCCAGGGTCTCCATCTGTCAGCAGCATGTTGATGCCGTCAAATCCAAGTCCTTCTCCTCAAAGAACACAATCATTTTGGTGAACACAATCTCCCCGCTAGAGTGTCCCTCCATAGGAATTAGTCCAAGCAGATCCTGGTGAAAAAGTTCCCCGTCAACAAATGGCTCATAGAGGCACAGCTGAGCAACATCACTGTTATCTGTCCACTCGTCCACGGACAAAGACATCACCTCGGCCTTCCTCAGCTCGTCCAAAAGCGTCTCCAAAAAGTCCGATGCGAGGGACTCCGCTGTCCTCATAGCTGATGTGTGGGATGTTAGAATTTGCTTGATGGAATCCATGATGCTGTTTCAGGTTTTCTCATCTGCTACCACCTCCTCAATGGATGCTAGCAAACACTTCTTCACGGTCTCTGAGTCTGTAAACGGCTTTTCCTTTTCAGCTAATATCCAGGTGATCCGTAAAGACGCCGTCGTTGCTCTCTCTTGATCCGTACAGCGTGAAACAAAATGGACATCTTTGCTCATAACAAGATGTAAGGTCTGATAACTTGGACCTCTAAGCAGCAGAGCCCGGTGGGAAAGTAGCATCAAAGCTAGCATAAGTTGTGGTAAAACGCCGTCTCAGATTGTATTCTTTACACACTGGCTGCAGATTAAACACACCGGATTCTTTTCCACAGCAATAAACGCGTATTTTCTGTCCATTTATTGTTGAAGTGCCTGTTCTCTGAGTCAACTTTTTTCACCAATCTTTCCATGGTGCATTGTAGTGATGAGTTTTTGAAGCCTTTGTTGTAGTTTCCTGTAGGTCAGGATCACTGTTTAACTTTATAATGTGTGTGTGAGTTCATAAAGTGGATCCATGTAAACTAGTCTGAGTCTGAATTATTAGTTTATGTCACCATGATGTCACAAGGTCTGAATAAATGCACTAAGAGATGGAATATGCAGTTTGATCACAGAAATAATCCTTGATCATCAATCATGATGATGATGTTTGATCAATAAATCATGATATTTTTAATGTCCAGTCAGCTGTGTTACTTTTGTCAACTATGACACCATGCTGTCAGCTAAGTTAGCATTATGTTCATGAAAATATGTTGAATTGTTCCCTAAAGTCTGAATAAGAACTCATAAACTTAGTGGCTGTGAAATATGGAGCTCAGTAGAATTTAATCAGAACATGATCAGAACTGCTTTTTCTTTATTAATTGTGGATTATAATTAAAATGTAGGTCAGCAGACACAGATTCTTCCAAGAACAGTGATTTGTTTAAATATCTGACATTTACTCAAAGTTCAAACTTTACAGTTTTTGACCAAATAATGAAATAAAAACATCTCAGTTTTGATCCTAAATATTTGAAATCAGTTGTTCCTGAAAACACAATATTTCAGGAATATTTCATGAGGAAAAATCATCCTGTGATGGATTTTCTTCCATCATTTCTGATGTAGAAATGATGTGGAAGCCACAGGTTGTGGTGTCTGCTAGATGTGGAGCTCCTCTCCACTAACCCCGGTAGCTCTGTTGGAGAGAAGAGGATCAGACAGCAGGGGGCGTAGTTGTGATGGAGGCTTTAATAGCTGCAGCTGTTCCTGCATGTCCAACCTTCAACAGCAGGAAAAGAAACAGAATCCTTGTGTTTGTCTGTGTTAACATTCACTGTGGACTGTTCATAAGTGGCTGAGATGAAGCAAACATACATGTCACACATGCTGGAACACGCTTCAAAACAGCAGCATTCTCCTTCCATTCATGGAGCAAAAACAAGCACTAAGCTCCACGTGCAGCTGCTAACCCTGAGGAAATGCTAGCATGTCCCAGTACACAAACACAAAGCTAGCTGGGCTCATTTTAAAGACATGAAGGTTGAAGTGAAGCAGAGCTCCTGGCAGCCACACTTTGGACAAAATGCAGGAAAAGAAAAAGAAAAGCTCTGAGCAGCATGACTTTCTGACATCTACAAACACTCCCTCTGAGTTGCTTTGACCCTCGTGTCATCCTGAGGCTCAGATTGACCCGTTTGAAAGTTTAAAATGTGGAGAAAAATAGAGATTTACACAGTGAAACTTCTGATGTCCACATTTTAACATTTCTGGTGGAAAAAAGAGAAATGTTAAAAATCAACCAAAATCCAGAAAATTTACTGGATTTTGGTTGATTTTTATCTGAATGTTCTTAAAGAAAATATCAGAAGTTTTACTGATAAATATGGAATCACTTTAGATATTTTAAGGATTTTATTGGAAGATTTTTACTCATTTTTAAAAAAATATTTACAAGAATTTTCTTGTTAAATTTTTGGGGATTTTGTTTTGTTTTTGAAATAAAACATTTAAGGGAAACCTTTAAGGAATTATTGTAATTTTCTTCCTGAAGGTTTTACACATTTTCAGAATTTTTGGTGAATTTTTTGCTGAATTTTTGGATTTTTTCAGAGCAGGAAACAATATTTTTGGTGAATGAAGACAACGGGAGGGTTAAAGTCAGACGATGGCGTTGGTTCTTCTGGAAGTAAATGTGAATTTTTCCAACATAAAGTGAGAGAAAACTCAGTAGATTGTGGTCAAAGAATGTGTCAGGAAGCAAAAGAATGAGAAAGACAGTTGATGAATGATATGAATGAGTGTTGTAAAATGAATTGGGTTCCAATCTAAAGGAGATGAATTGGATTGGAATAAAGCACCAGGTGCATTTCTAGCATCCAGAGCTAAATGGATGGAAGATGGGGAGAAAAACAGTTCCTATTTCAGTGGATGAGAGAGAAATGCAATCAGCCTCTAAATGTTGATGATCAAACTGGGAGCAATCCAGAAGAAAGAGCAGATGAAAGATTTAGATTCTATCAGCATTTACATTCAGCAGCTTTTTCTTTCAAAGTCAAAGCATTTCTTCCTCAGACTGACTTTAAAAGCACGTGTTTGGAGAGATTGATAGAGCTGGAATGAAAATGTCTTTGGGGAAATCAGCGGCTCCAGATGGACTTACAACCAACTTTGATCCGTTTTTCTGGGCTCATATTAGAGAATGACTGTTTGAAGCATTCAAAGAAGCTTTCAATCAGGGAGTCACACTCATTTTAGTTCAGGTTCCACATTTAGCCCAGTTTGATCTCAAGTGGGCCGGACCGCTTTTTACTACAAAAGTCAGATTAAAAAAGACAAAAAATGAGACAAAAACCAGACAAAATATTGTGAAAATGAGACACAAAACGTTAAAATTGAGACAAACGACACGAAATAAAAAAAGAGCCAAAAAAATTAGACAAACAAGTTACAAAGCAGCAAAAAAATGGATAAACGACAAAAACGAGACAAAAATACACAAAACAGCACGCACAACAACGAATAAAGCAAAACACAAAATGACAGAAATAAGAGAAAAACACAAGCGAGACAAAAAGAAAACACAACACGACAAAAACGAGAAACAGAACATGAGATGGACGACAAGTCAGACAAAAAAGACAAAAAACAACAGAAACAGACAAAATATTCCAAAAATGAGACACAAAAAGACAATCTAGTGTTTGACTTTGTGATCATGGTCTATAAATGATTTTAAATGGATACTTTGACTCATTTCCAATCTGCAGTTCATGTCTTCTCTGGAATTTGGACACTTTGATGATGATTGATGGATTGTGCTCATTTGGTAGAGGATGCTGCTTTTACACTCTTTCTACATTCATTGAAAGCTTCTGACAAGCTTCAACACCACTTTATTTGACATTCACTGCATTATTTTGGATGGAAAATTCATTCATATGCTCTCAATGTTGTCCAGCAGAATTCCTTCAATGTGGAACTACTAGAAGATGAGATGTTAACAGGAGCAAACAGCAAGGAGACCCATCAGTCCTCTGCTGTTTATTATTAGCTCTGGATATCAACCCTCCTGTTGGCTTCGTTTATGGCACAAAAAACAGGAAAAAAATCCAGAAATTCAGCAAAAAAATTCACCAAATTTATGGAAATGTGCAAAAACCTTCAGGAAGAAAATTCAAATAATTCCTTAAAAGTTTTATTTAAAAAACAAAACAAAATCCCTTTAATTTGGCAAGAAAATTCTTGGAAATATTTTCAAAAAATGAGTAAAAATCTTCCAAAAAAATCCTAAAATATCTAAAGTGATTCCATATTTATCAGTAAAACTTCTGATATTTTCTTTAAGAACATTCACATAAAAATCAACCAAAATCCAGAGAATTCACTGGATTTTGGTTGATTTTTATGTGAATCTTCTTTAGAAACATTTCTTCTTTTTCCACCAGAAAATGTTCAAAAATTTCCTAAAAATGTTAAAATGTGGACATCAGAAGTTTCACTGTGAAAATATTTATTATTTTCCACATTTTCAAACTTTAAAACGACACGAGGGTTAAAATAATGAAACTCTAAAAGCATTTAATGAGGACACAGTCAGCAGATGATCCAACATTATTTTAAAGCTGTGTGTATTTTCCAGAAGCCTCAGGGTTTGATTGAAACTAAACGTGAGATCTGATCCATTCACCAGAAAACACAAACTTTACTTCAGAATATTCCAGTAAAAATAAGCTGAAACATTTGGGAGAAACTATCACTAAAATATGATCATCAGGGAAACTTCTAACATTCTGATTGTTGGAAATCAAATCTAAAATCCTTGAAGATCAGCTTCCAAAGGAATCTTTCATATTTGGTAGAATATTGAGAACAGAAATTGGAGGATTTCAGGATGAATTTACCACAAAATACTTTGGAAAGAGTGATCTAGATGTGATGAACTGACTGCCAAGTCCTCACACCTTAATCCCATCAGAAAGTTCTGGAGATTTATGGCAAGAAAAGTTCATAATGATGGAAAACAGTTCAATAACAAGGATGATCTGAAAAATTAATGATTAAAGCACGAGACAGAATTGATGAGAAAATGCTGCTTTCTCTGATTCAGAGTCAAAAAGGTGAACAGAAGAGACTTTACATTATGGAGACGATAAATGATTAAGATCTGATCTTTATGTTGACATTTTTAATTATATTTAATAATAAAATACAGCTGTAAAGTATATGATGTTCTAAATTTAAATTTCTACCTGTTCTGATCTCTGTGTTCCATGTTGAGTAGAATAAAGCAGATGAATAATAAACAGCTGATATAATGTGTGTTTGGAATGAAGAACTCAGAGTCAGGATTTTTAGCCACAGCCCTTTATTCTTCTCCATCACACACAAGATGAAGGAAGTTCTCATTTCATCACTAGAAAGACTCCAATCAGGATCAAGTGTGGCTGCATAAAAAGCTGATTTTCACTGGACAATAATGTGTGAAAGTCTGTCAGCAGTTTGGAGATTCACTGCTTCCTCTCTCATTTCACACTTTGTGCAGCTCAAATGCTTTTAGTTCAAGTGAGCGTCAGAGGAACACAGCACACTTCTCCTCCATTCCTCGGGCATCTTCTCGCTATCTAAGATCCTGTTGAACAACCCAGTCAGAAACTCTACTGCTACCTCTCCGAGACACTTCCATACCTCCACAGGTATATCATCAGGACCAAGTGCCTTTCCACTCTTCATCCTGAGCACAACAGCTCACCTACGACCGCTCAAACACTGCGTTATGATTTCCATATCCTTCTGTACACGACTGTTCAAAAGTTTGGGGTCATCCAGACAATTCCATGTTCTACATGAAAGCTCCCACTTTTATCCATGTGCTAACATAACTGCACAAGAGTTTTCTAATCATCAATGAGCCTTTCAACAGCATTAGCTAACACAATGTAGCGTTAGAACACAGGAGTGATTGCTGGAAATGTTCCTCTGTACCCCTATGGAGATATTCCATTAAAAGTCAGCTGTTTACAGCTAGAATAGTCATTTACCACATTAACAATGTCTAGACTGGATTTATCATTTATTTAATGCTATATTCATTGAAAAGAACTGATTTCAAGAAAAAGGACATTTCTAAGTGACCTCAAACCTTTGAACAGTAGTGCATATTTATATAATGTCATATTTTTAAAATTAGACATGCAAGATGAAATAATAGTGATGATAGCTCGTGTCCTTGTTCCTCTTTTAGCACACATCACACAGTATTACAATGAATAAGAACATTCAGTCATCAAATACAATCATTTCATAACAAGCTGCTGTGGAGGCAAAACCTTTTTGTTCTTTGCAATTAATCCTTTTGTTCTTTTATTCAGAGCTCTGAAGGTACAGGTGACACAGAGTGCAAAGCAGTCTATGTGTCAAGTCAAACTGGAAGGAGCTGAGAACTCAAAGGAGAAGCATTTACGCACAAGTCCTGCACTCAGCTGGGGCGGAACCAATCTGCGGCTGCAGGTTTGCCACCGGCGACATACATGGGGACACACGCAGCACTGAGGAGGAACTGAGAATGAATGACCGAGTTCAAACAAAGTGTCCGTGAGTTTCTGTTGGGAAAGCATCAAGATCTGCGGCAAACTGTGAATTGCCTTCACCTCCAAAATCGGGGTTGCTGCCGGTGAGAGCAGAATTCTGGAGACTCTAAAAAACTGTTTAAGCTGCCGATGTGTGCCACTGCAGTATCTGTTAGCATTAGCATTAGCCACGGAGATCGGCTGTCAACTTTGTCTGTTTACCAATAATTTCCGTGTGTTTTGTAATTGCTCAGTTGAAAATAAGATTGCAGGCTAATTGGTGCTAATTAGAGGGTTCCAGCTAAGACCAGTGAATTCATCCTGTTTGTAATGGTGGGTTTTTACGATGCCTTTTATTTATTTATTGGATCTGGAAAGGATTGCACTTTCAAAGCACTTTATGCACTTTAAATAATTTTAAAACCATGAAGTAAAAAGTATAAAATGATAATAAAAAAAAATGATAAAAATGCTAAGAGTAATGTGTTAAACTGATTCAAAATCTACTCTTTAAAATGCAGATAAATTCATGTGTGGTATAGTATTGGGTTGAATATTGCTCATGCCATGATTTGTCGCTTCAGTTTATGTGGTGTTGAGGTTGACAAACATAAATTGAGTGGAGTAACATTTGCTAATGTGGTGAAAATGTCCATGAGGAATGGTTGTTACTATTTGCTGAATGCAGTAATGTGAACATTGTCCTTTTGTGTTCTGTTTAAAGGTTTTTCACATTAATCTATCAACTAAACGTATGGACTTATGGAAGTTTCCACCTCTGTATCTCATGAATTTGCAACCACTGCAAAATGAAAGAGGGAAAAGAAAGAAAGCAACTGTCTGATTGAGTGGAGTCCTGCTCAAACCCTGGGTAGATGAAACATCCTTTTTCAAGTGGGGAAACTGCAGAAACTGTGAGAAAAATCATCAATGAGAATCACCTGTCATTGAAAGTGGGAGGAGACTTGACACTATGGGAGAGTGCAAAGAACAGAGCGTGAGAGCTGCCTTTAAACAGAACACTGAGCAGTAAAATACATTCACTAACTGACAGCATAAGCAGGGCAGCTCAAATTAAATTTCACTGTATATGAAAGTGTGCAATGACAAAGTTCTTCTCATTCTCAGTTTTCTACCAGCATTCCTGACTTGAATCACCTGCAGTAGCATCTTTATGTTCTCTTTATTCTCTTTTTCCATGTCTGTTTTCTGTCTGTGTTCATTATTTTTAACAGTTTAAGTTCATTTGTATCAGTTTTAGGTGAAACTGAAAAGAGCTAAAAGTGAACTATTGAGTTGAAATGTGTCCTCTGTGTTGGCTGATGAACATATGGGACACTCTGACACTTGTGTATAGAGTGGTATCCTAATGAAGATGTGTTTGATGTGACAGGTGATTGGCAGGAGGAGGAGAGTCTGACGGAGGAGCAGAGGAATGTTGGCAGCCATTTAGTCTGAGCTCAACAACGGAGGAAACATGGATTCTTCACAAAAAGTGAGAAACATACCACTGTAACATTATTGTCATTATTTTGTTCTTTAAAATGTGTAAAGTTGCTCCAGTTGGTTAGATGGGCCGACCAAAGCCAGGTGACGTTGGCTGGAGAGATGTAGCTCTGCAGAAGCAGCTGTACTGAGGATATAATGGTGGACTGCTAGGAAGCTGCTTGTTTTTGGTTTGAGGCTGAACTAGCTGCTGATCATACTTTATGAAAATGTCTTATATGGTGATGAAGATAAGTAAGGGAAGAAAAGTCTTGTTTTTCAAGCAAGTTGTTCAGGAAGGTAAAGAGCAGCATTTTCTTTGGTAGAGAATAATACTTTTGAGCATTGTGAGTTTACCAGCCTTTTCTTTCTCAAGAAATTCAGACAGTTGAACCCAGAAGTTTACTTACACTGTATAAACCACACATAACCCTTTTTTTCATTTACACGATCTGACATTAAATCTGGCAATGCTTCTCCTGTTTGATGTCAGTTAAGATGACCAAAATTATCTTTAAATGCCAGAATAACGAAAGAGATTTTTTTTAGAGAATTTTTTTACTTTCTTCACAATCAGAAGTTTGCATACACTAAGATTGCTATGCCTTAAAGATAATGATGTCCTGACTTTGAAAGCTTTTGATAGATTAAGATGTATTTTCAGGCACACCTCAAACAGACTGCTTCCTTGTGTGACAACATTAGAAAATCTAAAGAAATCAGCCAAGACATCAGGAAGACATTTGTGGGCCTCCACAGGTGTGGTTCATCCTTGGGTGTAATTTCCAGATTGCTGTGGTTTGACGTTTATCTGTCCAAACAATTACATGTACAGATCAACACCATGGGAATGTCAAGCCACCCTACTGCTCAAGATGGAGATTGGTTAAGGTTAGGATTGTTTTGGAGGTAAATGTGCTCATCAACCCCAGAACAAAAGCAAACGACCTTGTGAAGATGTTGGCTGAGGATGGCCTGAGTACACCATCCCAACTGTGAAGCATGGGGGTGGCAGCACCATGTTGTGGGAGTGTTTTGCTGCAGGAGGGACTGGTGCACTTCACAAAATAGATGGCATCAAGAGGATAGAACATTATGTGGAAATATTGAAGCAACATCAGCCAGCAAATAAAAGCTTGGGCTCAAGTGGGTCTTCCAAATGGACAAGGACAGCGCTGGTGCAAATCTGACACTGTCCTGGAGAAACTGCACTACTGACTTAGAACTGCTTTCTGTTTCACTGTGCCCTCCATATCTGCCTCAGAAATTTCCCCAGATATTTGTGAAACTTGTCTATATCCGTCCAAAGGCCAGTGAAATAAATGCCTGTGGGTTTATCCATCAGGTCATCCAGAGACCACTGCTCACTAAAACACACACTGAGAGACTTCCATCAGTACATCACATGTCCCACTAGATGAGACAAAATCTTTGATCCGTTACAACAATGTGAAAGGTGCTTCTCCTCTGGGTTCCTCTGACCACAACTGCATCCTCCTTATCCCTCTCTACCACTGTACTGAAGCAAGGCAAAGTGCATAACATCAGAGTGAAAGTTTGTCACACTCTGCAGGGATGTCTGGAGGTTACTGACTGGGACGTGTTTAAGGAGTCCTCAGCTGATATTGATGAACCGACTGATGTGAGCAGCTGGGTCACACACTGTGAAACCAGTGTTATTCCTGAAAACACTGTAAAACTATATCCAAACACTAAGCCATGGCTTTCTAAGAAGCTTAAAGTAGGAGATCAGGACCCACAAAAGACAATACAAAGACAGACTTGAGTCTCAGCTCAAAATGAACAACCTCAGTTCAGTCTGGGATGGCATGAATCTGATCACTGGGACTAATTAATGTGTCAATGAGAGAGTTCAGCTCAGTGGTTGTAATTCTGATTTAGAGCTGGCTCAAAGTCTAAACAGTTTTTATGTCAGGTTTGACTCCCATGATTTTCGGGCTAAACATGCTGAGACTAAAAACTGTCTCATGTCAGCCTCTCCACAGAATCCCTTTTTTGATGTGGGCAATGTAATCTGGTGTCTCAAACAGTGCAGACCAAAGAAAAGTCCTCTACCTGATTACATCAGTGGCCGTTTATTGAAAACTTTTACTACGTTTGACTAAATGACCAAGATTGCTGCCGATGTCCCTGTCTATCTTATGTTTTGTTTGATTTTTCTTTAAATGGCTTTTATTTTGCTTGTATTTGTTTTACTGTGTTTTACATTTTTCAAACATTACCTTTAATTGTTGCTATTCCTTGAACTGTTTTACTATTTTGTTGCTTTTGTTGTTTGATGAACGCTTGTGTAACTGCTAGTGTTGTCAAAAATATCGATATATCGATAATTATGAACTAGAAACAATTCAATCTGCATTTTCCCATATACCGATACTCAGTTTGTACCTCTCCCGTTGGTCGCAAAACAGCGCCACCCGTACACAGCACACAGGCTGCTGCCTGCCTGCATGCCAGCTGCGGCCCCTCCCCTGTCCCCACGCACCATGTGAGTGCTGCTACTGCTGCGTGCTAGGTGCTCGCGACTCACTTGCTCGCTACTTTTTTTTAATTTTTGCGGTATGTAAACGCTGGCTCATCAAGATGGTAATGGCATGTGCAGGAGCCTCGCCACCCATTTTAATTGACAAAAGAAACGTCAGAAGTGCTGTGTGCTGATGAGTGTGTGTGTGTTGTTGTCTTGTTAGTGAATAGCGATGGCTAAAGCTAGCAAACAATAGGCTGCATATCCATTCTAGAGAGTTTGTAATATGAATAGAAACCAAGATGATGTAGGAGTGACTGATAAAAAAGAAACGAACTTAGATGCTGTTGTGCTTCACTACTTTACTTTTATTTATTTCTAAGTTAAATTGATAAGTCATTATAAAGGCCTGATTCAAACTAACAATTTAAATGCTGTAACCTGCGAGCCACAACACTAAGTTCATTCCTTTTTTACCATAGTCTAAGTTAACTGCATCATCTTATTTTCTATTCATATCAACCAATCTATATCAATATGTCAATAATTGATAATAATATATCAATAGGCACACTACTGTGATAAGCACACTACCTCCTTGATATATTTTTCATTTCTTAATTATTATTGCATTGCATGCACAAATTGCACATACTGTTATTGTGAGAGAAAAGTTATCATTAGCATTACTCCAGTTCCAGAGTCCAGACAGTTCATAATTTTTTGTAGTGGACTACTTGCACTTGACTGTTTGAAAATAGAAGATTGTGCTGCTTTTATTTTTACTTGAACTTAAATGCCTGGCCTGCCTTAAGTGCCTTTAAGGCAGTGTGTAACTCAGGCTTTTTGTATTTGTTTTGAATTTGAGCATTGTTTTCAGGGATGTGTGTGAAAACTTCATTCATTAAACATACTTAACTTGCTGACTGTATTATAGTTGGAACTGGAAACTGTTGAACGTACAGACAGATTGCATCTTTTATATGATTTTTTGATATTTTATTTGTACTAATAAGGACTAAATAGACTGAATGAAATGTGAAAATGTGCACTACCGTTTGTTCTGTCATTTTCTTTAAATAAAAAGAAAACATTTTGGACAGAGATCTTATGGTTGCGTGGTATCGAAAATCGCATCGAATATCGATATTTTTTCAAAATATCGATATCGAATTTAGAAATCCAGTATCGTGACAACACTAGTAACTGCTGCATAACAAATTGCCCGGGTCGTTGGGGTCAAATCCAGAATTCAGTGGCAGAATTACAGATCTTTTCTGGACTGGTATCAACATCTGATCCCCTAGGAGAAACTAGAAAGTGTTGGTGGTCTGAATTGACCCTGCTGCCATTAAGACCTAAATCTGGACATTGATGTTGTATGCTTTTCATTTTGTCCATTTCTCCAGTAATGTAACTTAATGGAAAGTCTGAGGATCAAGAGATCCTGGTGGTACAATCCCATCAGTCCCAGCTCTGCTTTGCTTTTCACGGCGATCAACAGATTTTACTACCCAATATTCTAAAACTACCGTGCAGAAAGCTGAAAACTATCGGCCTGTGAAAATAGTTTTGTTGACATTGTGAGTGTGCTGTTGACACATTTCTAGGTTTCTAATGACAAAGCTGCTAGCATGTCTGCAGATTCTTGATATTGTTTCAGCCTCATGTCCAACTACATGGAATTGAGACTTTTAGGTTCAATTTTTTCATGATTGCTCTTCCATCACTGCCTCTGTTTTTATCTTTGTCTTTTGCTACAGAAATGTAAACGCAGCAATGGAGTGAGATGTCGGACCTCTGAGGAGGATAAGGATGGTTCGGCAACAACAGCAAAAAGAGATGAATCACTCAGTTGTGAGCAATGTGGCAAGACTTTTATCACAGCAACAAAGCTAAGAATTCACAAACGTATTCACATTGTGGACAAACCATTCAGCTGTGATCAGTGTGGAAAGGCTTTTACTCAGAAGAGTCACTTAAAAAGCCATCAACTCATTCACAGTGGAGTGAAACCATTCAGCTGTGATCAGTGTGGAAAGGCTTTTACTAAGAAGAGTAATCTAACAAGTCATCAACTCAGTCACAGTGGAGTTAAACCATTCAGCTGTAATCAGTGTGGAAAGGCTTTTACTCACAAGAGTCACTTAATAAGACATCAACTCATTCACAGTGGGGTTAAACCATTCAACTGTGATCAGTGTGTGAAAACCTTTACTCAACATGGACAGTTGTTGATCCATCAATGCCCCCATTCTGGTAGAAAGCGGTACCGCTGTGACTCCTGTGAAAAAACTTTCAACGACCAACGGAGCTTAAAATATCACCAACGCATCCACACTGGACATGATGTGTACGTATGTGATCACTGTGGTGAACCATTTGTACGGTACTCACAGTTAAAAGCTCATGAAGTGACCCACACTGGGGTTAAACCATACCTTTGTGACCAGTGTGGGAAACGCTACAGCTACATTACATGCCTTAAAGTTCATCAACGTGTCCACACTGGGGAGAGACCATACAGATGTGACGAGTGTAAGAAGACTTTCACAACTTTGGGTTGCGTGAAACGACACCGGCAGATCCACACCAGAAAGAAAGCATTCAATCAGTGTCACAGTGAGGTATGTAAAGACTGGTCTCAGTCACAGTCTACACACAATTATGTATTGGATAATTTTGGATATTGCTGCAAAATTGTTTCAAAACTGTTTTGAACAACTGTGGTCAGTTGAATTCTGTTAACACATTATCAGCTATCGTTCAGTCTAACCTGTATTCGTTTTGACACAGAAATCTGGCCCAGGTTAATCTGGGGATGTAGGTAAGATTAGGAATTGTGATGTAATCAGACAACTGAATGTTAAATTCCAACAGGTAAAAGTGTCTTCAGATGTCATTTGGGGTGCTCTCTATCTCAGGCAAGGCATCAGTTCTTCAATGCTGCAGGAAACACTGACGTTCTCTGTGTTTGTGTGTTTGTTTTCCAAGCAGAACGGAACAGATGGACAAAACTCTCAGACTTGTCAGCACTCTGCCAATGGTGAACAGTGCTGCTTTGACCAGTCTGGACCAACGTCCAACCAACAAGGAACCCTACAACGACACCAGCGTATGCACACTGGACACAGACTGAACCCCTGCCAAGAAGATTTCTCCATGCAGGCTTCAGTAAAAGAACTGAACCCTGCATGGAGTTTGTGAAATCCTCCACAAACTTAGTCCTTGAGATCCGGCTTCACAGAATTCAGGTCTAATTTCTTGTTTGGTGTCTTCATTGCGTCGTTGCAAAATCCATTAAGAGGAAAGCTGTTGTTAACAGACGTGACTGGTAAATTAAACCATTCAAAGTGATTACTCAGTTAAATGAATTATCAGTGGTAGAGGGATGGAGACAGTGAGCAGCAGGGCGAATTTCCTCAAATACCAGCTTAATCGTTCCTCAGATCCCTCTGGACTGCAGGAACCCATTAGATGCAGAGCTGGTTCAGTGATTCTCTGATGATTAATCCTAATTAATTTCGGAGATTACTGGCCTTAGGATTCCTCTATCATCTATCTAAAATATTACAACAAAATATTTACAACAATTTTCTTGCCAAATTTGGGGGATTTTTTTGAAAAGAAAACTTTTAAGAAATTACTTGAATTTTCTTCCTGAAAGTTTTGAAGATTTTCAGAAATTTGGGGAATTTTTTTGCTGAATTTTTTGGATTTTTTTTTTAGACAAGGAAACAATGTTTTTTGGTGCCTGTCGATGAGGACAACAGGAGGGTTAAAACATTAAAAGGCAACATTATTAAGGTTTCTTTTATGAAACGTTTTTCATCAACAAGTACACAAAATAGATTAAAATATAATCTAACATATTTACTGATTAAAAACTTTGAATTTCTTCCTTATGTTGTTCTTCTGCATAACTCACTATTTCAAACTGGCTCATGTTACTTCCATGTGATCTGTCATTAAAACGGCCACATTCTACCATAAACACTGTAAATAATAACACGCCTGCTCAAAGTTAAAGGCCAACATACGACCCAAACATGACATGGATTTGGTGCCACTTTGAACTAAGATGATCTCTTCTGTTAAACAAACCGTTGATTGTGAATCTTTTTTCCAGATATGAAGCTGCTCCTTCCAGGTCCACAGACGGTAAACAAAACAAAGCTCTCTGTAAAAACCCTCAGAATGTTGAATAGAATAAATGTGGACAGTTTCATGACCGGAAGAGAAGATTTCTGGATCATTTTGTGTCTCATTTGTGTCATTATGTGTTTTGTTTTGGTCAGTTTGTCTTTCTGTCTGGTTTTAAACGTTTTGCATCTTTTCATGTTATTTTTTTTTCTTCCATTTTGGTTATTTTGTGCCTTAAATTTGACCATTTTGTGGTTCATTTTAGTCATTTTGTATGTGTGTGTTTTTTTTAAACTTTTTATTTAGTTTTGTTTTTCGATTTAAGAAAAAATAAGACAAAACAAGGACAACAACACAAAAACAATGATACAGAGGGGGGCAGATACCGAACTTCCGGGTTAGCTCATGGAGTAACCAGATGCACGGTGAGATCGCTCTCCCAGACAAACAGCAATTTATCCCCAAACTAAATTAAGACTCAGTATTACTTGATGAAAAAGATAAATGGATAGGGGGAGAACGCTTAGATGTTAAAAAAAAAAAAAAAAAAAACGAAGAAAGAGAGCCTGCAAAACAGAAAAACACGACGTTTGGATGTTTGGAGAAGTATCCATACAATGGATAGGGAATATACTCACTTCTCAGCTACTCACAAAGTACACTCGAGGCTGGACCTTTTCCTGATGAATATTACAGATAGATACAGGGCATATGAGTGTACAATCGGAACAGCAGATTTATCTGATCATAGCATTATTTACCTAAATATACATCTAAATAGCAAACCAAGAAATACGATATGGAGGCCGAATACTGGAATTTTTAAACAAAATCTCCATAGTCGAGGAAATTAAAAAAGAAATTACTGATAGTATAAATGATAATAAAGATGACCAGATCGACCCAACTATAATCTGGGATACGGTTAAAGCAGTTATGAGAGGGAAGCTGATATCAAGAACGGCCTATTTAAAGAAAACACGGAGATTAAAATATGATCAACTAGAAAAGGAATTGGAAAGACTCGAGAAACAACAACCTGAAAATGACAAAGACATAACAGGTAATCAGATTAAAGATATAAGGAAACAAATAGAAAATTTAATTAAAGATGAAACAGAAAATAAAATGAGATTCATGAAGCAAACCTTTTATGAATCAGGTCCAAGGGCGACACGAATTTTAGCGAGGCGCCTTCGAATGCAACAAATAAAAAATTCAGTCCATAAGATTAGAGATCCCTCAAATTCATTAAAATATGAACCAGAAGAAATACATAGAATTTTTAGGAATTATTATGAGACCCTATACTCACAACCTGAGAACACTGATGAAGAGAAAATAAAACGATACCTTAATTCATTGGATCTCCCTTCAATAGGCTTAGACCAAAATAAATATTTGACTGCCCCTATCACAAAAGATGAATTGGATAAAGCTATAGGTGGATTGGCGACAATTAAGAGCCCTGGGAGCGACAGATATCCAAATGAATGGTACAAGAAATTTAAAGAAGTCCTTGCTCCAGTATTGCTGGAATCATTTAATTGGACACTTGATGAGGCTATAGCCCCACCATCGTGGAAGGACGCTGTAATATCTACTATTCCAAAAGAAGGGAAAAATAAAGAATATTGTGAGTCATATCGCCCAATATCTATTCTAAATGTAGATTATAAATTATTTACATCCATTATCACTAAAAGATTGGAATGTTTTCTGCCCGATCTGATACACGAAGACCAGACAGGCCTGTGTAAAGGGACGTAAAACACAGGACATCAGACACACCCTCCGTATCATAGATCATGTTAATAAACACCATATAAATGCTGCCCTGATAATCTTAGACACCGAAAAAGCGTTTGACAGGGTCAGCTGGGATTTTTTGTATAAAGTATTACAGAAGATGAGATTCAATGACAAATTTATTAAATGTATAAAGGCATTGTATACTGACCCATCAGCCAGAGTTAAGATTAATGGACATCTGACAGACACCTTCAAACTTTATAGAGGGACTCAATAAGGCTGTTGTATTAGCCCTGCCCTCTTTGCAATTTTCATAGAGCCACTTGCTCAAATCATTAGGCAAGATGATGAGTTGACAGGAATTAGGATTGCAGGAGACGAACACAAGATAGGCCTGTTCGCTGACGATATAATGATCTTCCTTCAAAATCCAAATACAACGTTTCCTAAATTAGTAAAGATTATGGAAGAATATGGATTGATGTCAGGCTACAAATTAAACATGTCTAAAACTCAGGGTTTAACCTTTAACTACAAGCCAAATAAAGAAAGCAGGAAGAGATATAATTTTAATTGGAAAGCTAAGTCAATAAAATACCTGGGAGTGATAACTCAAGAACTTGACAGCACTTAAGAGATAAACTATAAATCATCCAACATTTGTCCAGAGTAGTGACTATAATTTGAATTTTAATACACTTAACCAAGTGCTATAGAGCTCCGGGAGATGACGTCACACAATCCCGGCATGCAACAGTCGAAATCAAAACACCGCCATATTGGCAGGAAGGCGCGCTGTTTAAACTACTGCCAGCTAACTCCTAAACGTTCTTCAGCGTCGACATCAGAGATATGGTGGACAGTTGTTGTGCCCCGGGATGCCAGAACAGCCGAGGACGAGCAAAGGGGAGAGCATTTTATCGGATTCCCAAAGATCCTGAAAGACGACAGAGGTGGATCACTGCCATAAAACGCGCAAGAAGCGAGCAGAAGAAAACGGAGCGGTGGGAACCCACAGGCAACGGATTCCGCTTATGTAGCGACCACTTTGTATCAGGTACAGAATCCGTTTCCTAAGCTTTATATCTGATCGCGTAATTTCTCTTACCCCTCAAGGTTTTTATACGCTGTTGCGCTTCAGTGTCCCGCCCGCGGTACACTTTGAGATCTGCATAAGCAATTTGCTAAATGTCTGAAACGCGATTATACAAACACTATACGCCGATGGAAAGCTTAGATTCTCATGAATCCGCCGGTATAAACCACTTTCAGATGCGATTACCACAGCGGGTGAGAAAAACACATTTGTCCAACAAACAGCGAATATCCATCCATCCGTTCTCTTTACATGGCTTCAACGCACACAGTGCGACTCACATTTCCGGGTTCATTATTACACACAGATGAAAATATTCCACAAAAAACGGCCATAATCCGACCTTGGACATCCAGACGAAACAAGCCTGTAAAATATTTTTTCCAAAACATGTCTTGAAGTCGGTATAAAATCCACGAATAGGTCGTTTTGGAGGAAATGCACCTTGCGATGCGCGTCCAATATTCCCTGTATTTCTTCGTCATATTTTTATTTACAAATAGAATATTAGCGATTTTTTTTGTACTGAAAATGGCTGGAATTGACTGCAGCTTAAAGGGTTAAGAGATTCACCGGAGTAGGATGAAGGAAAATTTATCAGGTAATTGTAGATGTCAGGGTACCGCAGGTCCGGTAAAAGGTCCGCTCCGACCGCCTCAAGATTCTTAAATAAGATACCGGGGGCATGATATGGATCGGATATGTTTAGTTTGTCCAGTTTGTTTGTATATTTTATAATATCGTCTGATTTAAATGAAAAGTAAACTCAGACGGCGTAAATTTTCTACCAGCGCCATTCATTTGAAAGCGGAGTTTCCTGCCAACATGGCGGCGTAACAAACGGAGTCACGTGACGTCCGGAACTCTGTTGGTGGGAAAAAAAGCATGTTTCTACAGCCATGATCAGGGGGGAAAAAGGGGGGAAAAGGGAAGGATTCTTGGGGCCATCATTAACAGGGCCCAGAAAGGCCCCTGATAAAATTATAATACTGACAAATGAATATGGCACTATCTTGTTAATTTATAATCACAAATAAATATTTTTTACAATGCGCTGGTAACACGACAGTTTATTTGTTTTGGAAACATTTCTCAAGGGCCCCCCCTCCCTTATTAAGTAAAAATGGTTCAGTCCTACTGAAATCAACTGAACTGCTGCGCGCCGCGGTGCTTCAGTCAGGACTGAAGTAGGGTGACGACAGTATGCCTCAGAAGTCAGGTAGACAGAAACGAAAAGAAAAAAAGATAAGGCAGGACGAGAGAGGCCAGGGGCCGGCGAGATGTTACCAGTTTTTCAAAAAACAAGGTGGGTTTGGTTCATGTGGGTGGAAGTTCTGGAACATTAGCCTGTGTTGTTTCTACTCTATCTTAACTTGATTTTTAAGCTAGCTCACTTTTCTCCCCATATTAGCTCATATTTTTGAAGAAAACTCTGGAATTTTATATTTCACTGTTCACATTTAGCAAGCTGCCCATATTTAATCACCCCCCCCTCCCCCCGTGTCAAAATGATGCATGTTTGAACAGACATGTCAAGTGCAGCCAACCCGGTCTCACGGGGATTCGTGAAACTGTCACGTAAGTTTTAGTTTCGGTTTCGTGCGCACCTGCACGATTTCGTCATGTTTTTCGTGCCGCTCACCACGAAAATGTTTTTCACTGTGGTAATCACATCTGAAAGTGGTTTATACCGGCGGATTCATGACGATCCAAGCTGTCCATCGGCGTATACTGCTTGTGTGATTGCGTTTGCGGCCGCCGGCCGCCGGACATTCTTGAAATTCCTATGCAAATTGGTAAGTGTACCACCGGCTTATGCTTAGCTTATGGTTAGGTTATGGTTAGGGTTATGGTTAGGGTTATGTTTAGGGACGATGTCATGCAAAATATAGCGTTGGATTCGCCACGGTTTTACATTAAAATATAATATACACATTCTTTGAAATACGTTCTGAGTGGCACGAAAAGTCCGCCGTTTAAAATACATTGGTGTGCATTTCGTGGTGAGCGGCACGAAAAACATGACGAAATCGTGTTGGTGCGCACGAAGCCGAAACAAAAATTTACGTGACAGTTTCACGAATCCTCGTGAGATCGGGCTGGTGCAGCAGCAGCAGCAGCAGCTGTCTGTGAGGCCTGTGAGCCCCCCACCCCTGAACAAGCCCCAGTACGCACAACTGAGGAAGGAGGTGAGCAACTGCAGCCGCCAGAAGAAAAGGCGAAGATTCCATGATGAGACTTCTGAAGAGGAGAGGTCTCAGGAGAGTGCAGAAACTGTGTTTTGGAACACTGTGTTTTTTACTGCTGTGGACAGTATCATAAGTGACTTGGGAACTAGGTTCCAGACCACAGCAAATATTGTAAATGAATTTTCTGCTGTTCTGAAAGTTGGGCAGATTAGTGAGGACAAAATCTCTTCTCTGTGCCAACCATTGATACAAAGTATTCTGGTGATCTTACACCTGATTTTGAAAATGAAGTAAGACACCTTAACAGTGTATACGCTTCCAGTTTCCTCCCTAACTTGTCCCTCTTGAACTCCTGAATGCTGTTTGTAAGCTGCAACACTGCCAGTTAGTGTTGCAGGTGCTGAGAGAGCTTTCAGCAAGCTAAAAAATGATAAAAACTACTTTAGGTCCAAAATTTCACAGGAAAGGCTCTGCAGTCTTGCCATGCTGTCTATCGAAAGTCAGTTGGCTAGAAAGCTAGACTTCAAAGACCTGATCAATGATTTTGCTACTGAGAAGGCGCGGCGTTGGGCTCTTGGTTAGAAAGGTTGAGCAAGGCCCAGTTGTAGCTTGGCTGAGCAAGGTTGTATCTGGCCTGTTATGTTTTTTCTTTATGAATGGACCTCCTTTGTTTACTTAGTTTAACATCTCCAGCTGATTTTATTATTGTGCTTGTTGTATGATTCTATAGATGGTGATGAGAACTCATAAAAGGCAGTTGGCTTTTTGTATTTTATTTATTTATTTTATTTTTTATTTTATCTGTTTCTTCACAGATGATAATTGCAATTTATTTAATGGAAGAGGTTATTTTATGTTCAAGTTTTGTATTATTCAGGTATTTAATTTAATTTGGGGAAATTTTATGCTGAAGAATGAGAATCAATCTTGCAGTAAATAAATGAAACGTATTCAGAGTATTCAGAGTATTCAATGCTTTCTCTACCAAGTAAGTCAAATTGTCCTTTTCACAAATATGGGAAATAATAGTCAAAAATATCATTAAAATGCACAGTTTTATGTAAAAAGCACAAAATATTTTCACCGGCCTTATGTCTGGTGCTACAGGGGCCCAGTAAAATTTCTTTTCATGGGGTCCAAACTCCCTGGTGGCTCCCCTGCCTTCAGCGTAATTTCAAGATAATTGTTCAAAGATGTTAATCCCATATGGAAATGCGGCACAAAAAAGGAATAATTAGTAGACTAAATAAATAAAACTTAGAAGCTGCTTATCATGGTGATCAGAGAAACCTGACATCACAACAGGTCAACACAACAAACAGTTGCAGGAAAAGGGTCCCTAAAACTTGTTTTGCTGATTGACACCATCTCTTTGGGAGTGTAATCAAAAGACGACCTCGTAAGCTT
>NC_067114.1:246589-335916 GCF_021347895.1 Acanthochromis polyacanthus | reverse complement strand
CCGCCCTGACCAATATTCCTCCGTTCACGGGGTTTTGGGCTGGGTGGAGCAGGGGATCTCTCTCTCACTGTCGCTTTCCGAACTGGAGGCTGAGGAGGGATCCGGGGCGAAGGAAGTGGTGTCAGCAGTTGCTCGCTGGCAGCGGACCAGAACAACTGGACGAGGATCCCCATCCCCTCACGATCACTCAGATGGACCTGCATAAATAAGAAATTTAAAAAAACACACATACAAACAGTTTTAATGTCAGTGAACATCTGCCGTGAACCAAACTTGTCCAATCAACGACTTTTTTTCACAACATACTACACTTACACCATCCTTGCTCCACAGCACCAAATCACTCAGGGGGAAGTGCTCTGCAGTGCTGAAGAACTTTACACCTTGAAAAAAAATTGAAAAAAAAAGTCATCATTGTACCAAAATATCCATTGATACTTGAGAATTGGTAAATGTCAGGGTTCACGTCTTTCCTAGTTTGTTCATCAGGTGAACCATGGCAATGGATGAAAACAAGTTTTCCTCTTACCCATACCGAGCAGCCACACGTCGGTTTTCCTGCCGAAGGCAGGTCCTGGTGGTGGACGTCAACACCCAGGCGGGGAAGGAACAGTCGACCACAACAACCCTTGGACCAGCGGTTGCCACAAGTGGGAGGAGATTGGCAAAATCCAGACCGCGCTTCTCAACAGTGGGTGCTGGTCAGGTTGTTGCCAGGGACCATGATGCAGACGGCCACCTCAGGTGCACAGAAGGAACTGCAGCATGCAGAACCTCAGTGCGAATTTCAGAAGCAGACGCCCCCGGGATCGACAGGAAGCCAAAGCTCAGCCGAGACTCTGGCATCCGAATAAAGCCATCTACAAGAGCACGTAGATGGGAGTCCCCGACAATAAGAATGAACTGCAAAAGAAATACCACAGTTTTAGTATGAAAGTCAAAAGAACTTTTTAAGAAAACGAACAGCAACAATTAATAATTATACCTTCTTTCCAGGGCGCTCAGGAGGAATGACCAACTTGTGGTTGCGCCCAGTAAAGGGTGAAGTTGGCCATTTCAAAGCTTTGTGGCGGTAACCGGTGCCACGGCCTGTTCACAAGAAGACAGAGCAAAAGAGGATTTAAAAACGGATTTCAAACAAAGAGCTCATACAACAATCAGCATTTTCTATTATTGTATGAGAACAGCAGAATCTGTGTTCAACGGGTAATTGTTGGTGGTACACTAAATATGATTTGTGAAGATATTTCATGATAAAAACAGCTGACTACTTACGTGCAATAAGGTTTGCACGCGCCTGCCGCTCTTCCCAGAACCGTCCGGCTGGCAGGGTGGAACCAACCTTCTGTGACCAAATAATACACTTATTTAATTCAACATCGTGCGGATGCCATGAATGTGTCCAACTTAGCACATTCTGTATTGCACAAGTCAGCATGTCAGTTCGGGTGTAAACATACCTTGTACTGGGGAGAGCGGGAGCAGTGGGGTGCGTCGACAGGAGGGGTGGACATCTCAGACGCGTCCGGCTTCCTCCAGCGCTGCTTCTGGGCCTGGGAGCGTCTCCCCTTCCTAGGCATCCTGGAAGACAGCACAAGAGCACAAGAGAGACAGACAAACACAGGGAGAGAGAGAGACAGAGAGAGAGAACAAGGCACACAAAACAGATGGATGGATGAAAGGATGGATGGACGGATGAAAGGATACGAAGTGATGCAGCGAAGGTGGTCGACCAAAGGATGTCCAAGGGCAATCCAGAGGCTCTCCAAAAGGCTGTCCAAAGGCTGGTGGAAAAAAAAAACCCAGTTATCTGAAAGCACTGCTATGAAACAGTAAGTACCAATATGAGCAGCAAAACATGCATGTACAAGACACATCTAATGTCCTCACTATGTGTTTTTCCATCAGAGGGAAAAATCTACTTACACTGCTGACTCAAACTGAAACAACTAATTCAAAACACAAAAGGGCTAAAGACCAGACAATGGCTACTAAATTAAAGCACTACTGCATGTTTTCTCACAAAGAAGAAGAATCTCAACATGTCTGCAGCAAAAGTAGCTGAACTGGTCTTTAACACAGCACAGAGAATTAATATGACACTGTAATTAATGGTATGTTAACATTTCCTCATGCAACATGTCTTAAACGATATTATAGTCATCATGATGTCCAAATTGACTGATAGAACTGATTGTAAGATAATGGAATAAAGCACTGGCACCTTAATTAATTTTAACATCAAAATTGCTAGAAAATGTAGACAATGTTACATTTAACCACACTACTTTTTAAGCAAACACTACACGGTACAAGAGATATTTCATCTGTCAGAGCACTATTTTACAGAGACAAATATTCACCACAGTATAAACTAAGGCTTCAACATAGTGAAGAAATGATAAATCCTTTGTGTATTTTCTGTGTTTTAAAAAGCTGAAAAGGCAGAAATAATCCCACATCAGCAGATGCATGTACTGCTGCTACTGCTACTATAACTGCCTGTATACAATTATTCAGCTGGAGTGGCAGTACTTTTAAACAGATTTAATGGTGATATTCTGGAAACCAAAGCTTCAAACAAAGGCTGCTGGATCATTGTAGTTTTGAAGGTGGATGATTTGATGTCTATCATTTGTAATGTTTATGGACCAAACAGAGCATCGCAAGCAAAGGACATGTTTACTGAACTGTCTTCAGCTTTGGACAATTTAAAGGAAAAATACAAAGATTCTACTATTATCATAGGAGGAGACTTTAATGATGCTGCAGATGATGACATGGACGAACATCCTCCAAGATCTGCATCATTACTGGGCTTTAAACCCACCTCATTTATAAGTGATCATCTTTTGGTAACAGATGTGTGGAGATTTATGAACCCCAATGTCACAGACTGCACGTGGTCTAACACCAGCAGAAGTTTACAGACAAGAACTGGCCTTTGGTTAATCTCATCACAGAGTTTACAGTTTATTTTAGATATTTCTCATACTCATGCTCCACTGTCTGATCATAAATTAATAAGTTTAAGATTAACAGGATCAAAAGAGAATTCTAACATAAGAGGCTATTGGAAATTAAACAATAATATATTAGATGATAAACAATTTAAAGAAGGGGTACAATTACTTGCTCAGGATATATTCGGTAAAAGAGAAATGAATCAAATTTAAAAATGGGAATACTTTAAATTTAAAATGAGAGAAGTTGCAATTAAACGTAGTAAAGAAATAGAAAAACTAAAAGATGAAAAAATGAATTTTCTAATAAACCAGCTACAGTTATTAAGTTCCAAACAGGATTTATCTGAAGAAGACCTAAGCACACTAAAAAAACCTCACAGAAGAGCTTGACAGAATGTATGTGAACTTAGCGCAAGGCGCTTTCATCAGATCTAGAGCTAAGTGGTTAGAAGAAGGCGAGAAAAACTCAAGTTACTTTTTTTGCATTACAGAAAAGAAACAGAAAAAGAAATAATATTACATCTCTTAATATAAATGAGCTGGTATGCTTGGATCCTAATAGCTATGGAGTCACAGGAGTGCCAACTCAAAATATAAATAAATAAATAAATAAATAAATGTGGAAATATAAAGAGAAATCAATAAATAAATGTGGAAACAAAGAGAAATAAATAAATGTGGAAATATAAAGAGAAATAAATAAATAAATAAATGTGGAAATATAAAGATATAATTAAATAAATAAATAAAAGGAAAAACAGAAAAGGTAAAAGTAAAGACAAAGTTTTTCTTTTATTTATTTATTTCTCTTTATATTTCCACATTTATTTATTTTTTATTTATTTCTCTTTATATTTCCACATGTATTTATTTATTTTTCTCTCTTTATATTTGCACATTTATTTATTTATTTAGATTTTGATTTGGCACTCCTGTGACTCCATAAATATCATCTCCAATTATATTACCTTGTTTTATAGCAACCTGTATACATCTGAATTTAATCAAACAAAATGTGATAAATTTATGAAGCACATACAAAATTTTACACCCTTTATTTCAGAGAGCTTTAAAGAGACGTGAAGCTGACATTCTGGGTTCAGAAATCACTGATGCTGTTCATTCAAGAGATTGAGAAAAATCACCTGGAAGTGATGGCCTCACAGTCGAATTTTACCTTTGCTTCTGGGATTTGATAAAGCAACATCTTTTACTGATTTATAACGAATGCATTAGCAGACAAGAAATGACAACAACCATGAAGCAAGGTCTGATAACCTTGATTCCTAAGCCAGGTAAAGATCCCTTATTGACAGAAAACTGGAGACCTGTTTCACTTTTAAATACTGATTATAAAATCTGAGCAAAAGTCTATGCTAAACGACTGAAAAATAATTTAGGAGAGATAAGTGAAAATCAAAATGGCTTCATGGCAAAGCGTCACATTATTTCTAATATCAGATTAATATAAGATGTAATTGATTACCTCAGATTATATAAACTCAAAAGCACTGAAGGTTTTCCAAGATTTCTACAAGGCATTTGATTCAATTGAACACTCTTTCATTATACAATTGTTGGCTTTGGTGATAAATTTATTAATAGTATCACTATGTTTTATAATGACATAAATAGCTCGGTGATTTTATATCCCAGAATGTCTAGGAGGTTTTCTGTCTCAAGAGGTGTACGCCAAGGATGTCCCATTTCCTGTTTCTTGGTTTTGGTTGTGGCTGAACTCCTATTCTTAAATATTTCCTGCAACCCCAATATTCACGGTTTAGTCATTTTCAATCGTGAGATAAAGATTTCACAGCTAGCTAATGACACAGTTTTATTCCTCAAAGATAAATCGCAGATACAAACTGCACTACAAGTAACTGGTGAATTTTCTGAAGCCTCAGGGAGTACAACATGGCTCACAAAAATTCATTTTTTCCTGTTCTCTTCCTGTATACAGTTGTGCCATTTATTCTGAATTTACAGACTTTGTTATTTATTTTTGGGCTGAGTTAATAAGTTATTCATTCATTTAGTCCTGGGTTTAGTCCATGTAACCCTGCTCCTGTGGGACAGAGTTTAGTGTCTGATTGTAATTCTGTTCAGTGAATAGATAATTTAAGTTATAAAGATGTTTTGTTTTTGCTTAAGCACTTTTCATTCTATAGTTGGCTGATGTGGTCAACTTGAAGCTGTTGAGTGCATTAGAATCCTATAAAGACAAATGTTAAAACTGGTTGATGGAGTTATTTCAATTATGCATATATTTATGGAAAATACTGAAATGTGTTGTGCACATCCAGCCACAGAACCTTCATCCATATTTTACATGAAGAAACATTTTTAATATTGCCTGCTGTTGCTGTTTTTTTTTTCTCAGTTTTTTAAATCTCAATGTTTTTTTATTATCCCTTAATGTTGTCTCTATAACAAGATTTTAACAAAATGCTCTTAAAATACACCAGAATGCAGGAAATGGGATCAATAATTGTCAAAATTTTCTGGGGGAGGGCCCCCAGACCCCCATCAGCATCTCACATAAACCAAATCTCACTCTGAGGTCTGATCACAAGTTGACAGCCCTGAATTATTGTGTTGTGAGCAAAAGTCATGGCCACTGTGGCCTAAAACATTTAAACAGTGAAGTATCTCTGAAAAAAATCAAAATTGGTCCAAAAAGTGGAAAAGCAATTTCTCATGGGGGCTAAGCCTCCCCTGTCCTTAAAACCTAGTGACACCCCTGTGTGAGCCTGGCAGTTGGTCGCCATGGTGACCGCACCAGCTGAAGAGAAGTTAGCAGTATAAAGTACATTTTACAAGAATAAGACACTTACAGCTTAGCGAAAATCTTAAAAGAAAAAAAACCAAACACTGTGACTTGTCTGAAACCACTGCTATAAAACAGTAATCACCAATATGAGCAGAAAAACATGTACACACAACACATCGAATGTCCTCGCAATGTATTTTTTTATCAGAGAAAAAAAATCTACTGTCACTGCTGACTCAGAAACTGAAACAACGATTTTAAAACACAACAAGGGTAAAGATCAGACAATGCCTACCGAATGGAAGCACTGAAACATTTAATCATGCAACATGCCATAAATAAACGATATTATACTCATCATGATGTCCTAAATGACTTATAGAACTGATTCTAACATGATGGAACAAAGCACTGGCACCTTAATTAATTTAAACATCAAAATTCCCGTGAAAGTGCACACAGCACCATTTTGCAAGACTAAAACAGTTATAGCAAAGCTCCTGTTTAACCACACTATTTTACAGAAAACACAATGAGGTAGAAGAGATATCACAGCACCATTTTACTAAGACAACCGTTCTACATAGATGCAAATTAAAACGTCCCAAAGCACATATAGCAACTTGAACATGACCAAAGCAAATACTACTACATCTTCTTTAATCATTATTTCTACACATCAGCATCAAGTTTACATTTTTCTGCTCTGACCGTCAGCATCCCTATTCATTTAGAGCACAAAACTGAACTGTGCAACTCAAGTTTACAGTCAAACAAAGCTAGAAGAAGTTGAGGGAGAAAGGCGCTTCACACTCCCTCACCAAGAGACTGGAAAAATGCATGAAAGCTCCGGTTTAACCACGCTATTTTCCAAACAAACTTATGAGGCAGAAAAGGTTATTTTATCCGTTGCAGCAACATTTTACAAAGACAAAGACAAAGCTATCTAGCTATCCAAAAGCTATCTATCCAGCTAACGGCTAGCTAGCCTTTGAATAAGCTAATGATAGCAACTTGAACATGACCAATGCAGACATTGAAATATACCAAAAATATTGTCGTTTGTCTTTCCACTTCAGCATTCAGTATGTATTTCTACTGTTACACTTAGCATTTAGATTCAGTTGGAGCATAATATTTAATAGGATATGGTGCAGAATCAGCCTATGCTAAAGCTAGCAGGGAGGAGAAAAAGTACGCAGCCTTACCTCTGAATGGAACCGAAGAAAGGGCGTTGGCGGCTAGCGGCCAGCGGCTTTATTTGAAAGAAGTGCCAATGAACGTGCACCGAGGCCTCGACGCCACCGCTGATTGGTGTTGCTAGGCTGTTGCCGGGCGCCCGGTGGGAGAGGCTTTTTTCCAGAATGTTCTGTCTGCAGTGTGTGTGTGTGTCAGAAAATAGCCGTACTTACGGTTTGTGTCGTCAGAGGTTTGAAATGCATTATGGGAAACGTAGTAGTATACAACAGTGTGAACGGTTGGCATTCTAATCATACTTATAGTACATAGTATACAGTATATACTCATTGAGTATGTAGCATGTAGTATGTTAGTATGCCATTTCGGACACAGCCAAAGAGTCATAGAAAGAGAGTATTACAACCATATGTGAACAGAAGAGGATGAAATTAACTAATGACTAATAACATGAACAACTTTATATGTGGTCTCTGTTTGGTTGTTAACTAAAAGGTTGGTGGTTTAAGCCCACCCAGAGATGACAACTTTGCTTTTCATAGTCTTATTTGTAACTTGCATGCTCTCATGTTTTTTTGTTTTGTTTTGTTTTTTCTTCTTACCTTTCATGCTTTTGGAACTGTGAATTTCTCTTTGGAGATTAATAAAGTATCTATCTATCTATCTCTCTCTATTCATGATATGAATAATATGTTCAAAATTAATTGGTTATGTCACCTCATAAGAGAAAATGTTAAAATGTGGAATGCAATACCAAATTATGTATTCAAAAACAATAGGAGGAATTCATTTTTTACTTAAATGTAATTATAAAATTGACAAAAATACCAATTGAATTATCAAACTTCCATAAACAGGCGTTGCTCTCCTGGGGGCTGATCTAACACATTTAACTTCACCTTTTGTTTTCAGACTTACTTTATTATTATTTTAATTAAGTGTATTTTTTATTTATTAATGCTATTATTTTTGATACATTTTATTTACTTTACCATTTTTTGTTGTTTTATTTAATGATTAATTTAATTACATTTTTAAAAACCATTTAATTAATATTTAGCATTTATATTTTTTGCTTTAATTTTATTCTTTACATTTTTCATTTTATTTTTTGTGATTTAATATTTGACTTTTGGATTTTTTAATTGTACTATTTTTTATTTTATTGTGAATATTTTATTGTAGTTATTTTTAATTATAAAAGTAATTAGTATTTTTATTTTGCACTATTGTGGTTTTTTTACCTGTTTTTTACTTTTATTTTGTGTATTGTTGTGATTTTTAGAAAACTTATTGTATTTTCAGCTTTATTTTATTTCATTTCTGTTACATGCATTTTGGATTTGTTTTATCATTTTAATATATATTATTTATTTATGTATGTTGTTATTGTATTTATGATGGAAATTAATATTTAGCATTTATATTTCAGTTTTATTCATTAGATTTATTTTTCTTTGCAGTTTTACATGTTTGTGTTTCAGATTTTTATTTAATTCTTTTTTATTTTATCATGAATATTTTGTTGTTTTTTAAGTTTTAAAATAATTTTCATTTTGTTTTGCATTATTGTTAGTTTTATGTCATTTTAATGACATTTCTAATGAAGAACATTAAATTTTGCATTTTTATTTTTAAATTATTTTTGAATTTTTCACTTAATGTTTGCCTGAATTATATTTTGTTTATCATTGTTTTCATTTACTTATTTTAAGCTTTATTATATTATTATTTTTAACTACAAGTATTTTTGATTCATTTGTGTATTCATTTAATATATCTTATTTACTTATTTTATTGTATTTTACAATTATTTTGATCAATTAATATTCATTTATTTGACAAACAGGAAAAGACATAGAGGTAACAGTCTTCAAGATTGCATTATTTCTTCAGAAGATACAACTGCATTTATGGGAATCAAGTGTCCTCAGTTGCTGTGTCCCAAAAAGAGGGTAGCCTGCAGTGAATATTGTAACTATTTTGCTCAAAACTTTTTTAGTATTAGTATACACCCCCATATAAACTGACTTTGCCCATCAAAGGAATATCATGATACCATGCTTTTTAAAATAAATTGTATTAGATACATTTTGATATTTGTTCTACTATCGTGGTGCAGGAGCTTCCGAGACAGACACATGCAAACGACTGTGGCATTTTTATGATAATGGTAAGCTTTCAAACATGGAACTTTCAAATTAGCTGAACATATTTTCAGTACCTTAACCTGTTTAATGTTTCTCGAAATAATATCGGAACTAACTGAGATCTCGACTGTAATAAAAAAAAATCCCAACAGTTGAACAGAGACAGAGATGCATATTTGAAGACATATTAAGAGTTTTCTTTTTCCAAATTTCACTTATTGTCACCATGAACTTGTGAAACTCTTGCGGCTTGCATCAGCAGCATCCTTTACAAACTGACAAAAAATGGATATTTGGAAGACCACCGACTATATCAATAAACATTTAGTGTAGTTTTGATATGTTTATCTTGGAATTTTCCATCTATTTAGAATCATGACTGGGAAGACAATAAGGTGCTGAAGGTTGGTGAAAAGCGACCCAAGATCGATTGACCCACATTTTGTAGAATTATTTGTGAAAAATGAATTTTGAAATTACAGGAGGAAGTGAAAGAGGCACAGTGGGTGCGCCAGTTTGACTGTGCTGATCTTACTGACAGCATGAAGGGAAGATCTGGTCAAAATTTGGATTAGAGTTACTGTAGAGGCTATGTGAAGCTGAGAGGTTTAACTGGCAAATTGTGCTGTGCTTTTATTTTGAAAGGCAGAGAAAGGAAGATCTCACCTGGTCAAAATTTGGATTGGAGTTACTCTAAAGCAGGTGTGTCACACTCAGTTCCTGGAGGACCACTATCCTCTGTGTTCTAGATGTTTCCTTCTTACAACACACCTGATTCAAATGAATTGCTATCATTAAGCTCAGCAGAAGCCTGATAACGAGCCTGATCATTTGTATCAGGTGTGTTGGAAGTGAGTTTGACACCCCTGCTCTAAAGGCTGTGTGAAGCTGAGAGGTTGAACTGATTTTCAGGCTGAAATGCAGCTCCTGTGGAGGTATTGGGTGTGAAGGTGGGTGTGGCACACCAATGAGTCTTTGTGTGTGCGTGCGACCATGCCTGCGCGTGTGTAAGGGCGGTTGCTATGGGCCACCATAGCAACGGTGCCTGCCACAGACAGCAGAAAAGTGCTTCTCAGCAGCAGCGCTCAACGTCGCGTTCTGGCGCTAATTGTGGGCTAACCGTGAATGCTAGCTGAAAACTAAAGTGACCGTGAGCAAGAGGAAGGCTGTGGCTAACCATAAATGTAATTTTTTTCCAGATATTGTGAGAAATGACCAAGTTATAGCGATTTAAAAAACACTGTCCCTCCATGAGCCAGATGATTCCGTTTACATTGGTTCTTATGGATAGAACGGTGCGACTTTGGTCTAAACTGCTGCCTGCCATTTCACTTCAGAAAGAGCTACGTCTTCAAACTTGGATTCATTTGAATCCCAGGAAAATTGTTTACAATCTGACCAAATTTCATTCCCCTAACATTTATCGTTTGGTCGTGAGGACGATTCGTTCGTGAAATTTTCAGGCGAATTTTTCACCTCTCCTCCACTCTACCAACTGACATGCTGCACTCTAACCAGAGCAGATTTTGAGAATTTTCCCTTTTTTGAGGACTCACTGATCAAAAACTGTAAATCTCAGCCTGACATAAACTACATTCCTGCAGGGACGAGAAAAATCACTGCGTTTTGATGGTTAAATGAAGTTTCTAGGTGAACGTATGGCGAAGCAGTGGCGTTTGGAAAAAAGTGGATTTTTTCAACCGATTTTTTTCACACCCCATTCATTTTCTATGGGACTTTTTTCGCAGTTTTTTGCGAATAATTCTGCGAAAAAATGACGAATGTCTTAGAAAAGTCATAGCACACTATTCCCGATGAAGCCGCACGTTTTGATATATAATTTATTTTGGTTTTCTCAAAGCCCTAGGACTAGTTAGCGACCGAAAAACGGCGGAAACGTGAAAAATAAAACGGAATAATAAACGCAACAGGAGAACAATAGTGGCTCGTGGCTTCGCCACGAGCCACTCTCCTCCCATTGCTTTGCAATGGAGAGGAGAGTGGCTCGTGTCGAAGCCCGAGCCCCTAACTAGACAATTCCCGCTGGTGCGGAAATCGTGGGAGGGGCTCGGGATGTGTGCATGTCCGGAGCTGGGCAGGAGAGGGGTATTTTTTGGTCCGTCACAGGCTTTTATTTTGAAATTGTGCTGTGCTTTTATTTTGAAAGGCAGAGACAGGAAAATCTCACCTGGTCAAACTTTGGATTGGAGTTACTGTAAAGGTTGAGTTAAGCTGAGAGGTTTAACTGGTGTTTCCAGTCTGTCGCAGGCTTTTATTTTGAAATTGTGCTGTGCTTTTATTTTGAAAGGCAGAGACAAGAAGATCTCACCTGGTCAAAATTTGGATTGGAGTTACTCAAAAGGCTGTGTGAAGCTGAGAGGTTTAACTGGCAAATTGTGCTGTAAAGTAATTTTGAAAGGCAGAGACAGGAAGATCTCACCTGGTCAAAATTTGGATTGGAGATACTCTAAAGGCTGTGTGAAGCTGAGATGTTTAACTGGCATTTCCAGTCTGTCGCAGGCTTTTATTTTGAAATTGTGCTGTGCTTTTATTTTGAAAGGCAGAGACAGGAAGACCTCACCTGGTCAAAATTTGGATTGGAGTTACTCTGAAAGCTGTGTGAAGCTGAGAGGTTTAACTGGCATTTTTTGGTCTGTTGCAGGCTTTTATTTTGAAATTCTGCTGTGCTTTTATTTTGAAAGCCAGAGACAGGAAGATCAGACCTGGTTAAACTTTGGATTGGAGTAAAGGCTGTGTGAAGCTGAGAGGTTTAACTGGTGTTTTCAGGCCCATCGCAGGCTTTTTTTTAGAAATTGTGCTGTGCTTTTATTTTGAAAGACAGAGACAGGGAGATCTCACCTGGTCAAAATTTGGATTGGAGTTATTGTAAAGGCTGTGTGAAGCTGAGAGGTTTAACTGGTGTTTTCAGGCCCATCACAGGCTTTTATTTTGAAATTGTGCTGTGCTTTTATTTTGAAAGGGAAAGACATGAAGATCTCACCTGGTCAACATTTGGATTGGAGTTACTCTAAAGCAGGGGTGTCAAACTCAGTTCCTCGAGGTCCACTATCCTCTATGTTTTAGATGTTTCCCTCTTCCAACACACCTGATTCAAATAATCAGCTCATCATTAAGCTCAGCAGAAGCCTGATAACGAGCCTGATCATTTGAGTCAGGTGTGTTGGAACTGAGTTTGACACCCCTGCTCTCAAGGCTGTGTGAAGCTGAGAGGTTTCAGTGATTTTCAGGCTGAAATGCAGCTCCTGTGGAGGTATTGGGTGTGAAGGTGGGTGTGGCACACCAATGAGTCTGTGTGTGTGCGTGCGAGCATGCCTGCGCGTGTGTAAGGGCGGTTGCTATGGGCCCCCATAGCAACGGTGCCTTCCACAGACAGCAGAAAAGTGCTTCTCAGCAGCACCGCGCAACGTCTCGTTCTGGCGCTAATTGTGGGCGAACCGTTAATGCGAGCTGAAAACTAAAATGACCGTGAGCGAGAGGAAGGCTGTGGCTATCCATAGATATGATTATTTTCCAAATATTGAGAGAAATGACCGAGTTACAGCGATTTAAAAAACACTGTCCCTCCATGAGCCAGATGATTCAGTTTACATTGGTTCTTATGGGGAGAACGGTGCGACTTTGGTCTAAACTGCTGCCTGCCATTTCCCTTCAGAAAGAGCTAGGTCTTCAAACTTGGATTCATTTGAATCCCAGGAAAATTGTCTACAATCTGACCAAATTTCATTCTCCTAACATTTATCGTTTGGTCGTGAGGGCGATGCGATCGTGAAATTTTCAGGCGGATTTTTCTCCTCTCCTCCACTCTACCAACTGACATGCCGCACTCTAACCAGAGCAGATTTTGAGAATTTTCACTTTTTTGAGGACTCACTGACGAAAAACTATAAATCTCAGCCTGACATAAAATACATTCCTGTGGAGACAAGAAAAATCCCTGCGTTTTGATGGTTAAATGAAGTTTCTAGGTGAACGTATGACGAAGCAGTGGCGTTTGGAAAAAAGTGGATTTTTTCTGGCGATTTTTTTCACTCCCCATTCATTTTCTATGGGACTTTTTTCGCAGTTTTTTGCGAATAACTCTGCGAAAAAATGACGAATTTCTTAGAAAAGTCATAGCCCGGGATTCCCGATGAAGCCGCACGTTTTGATGTATAATTTGTTTTGGTTTTCTCAAAGCCCTAGGACTAGTTAGCGACCGAAAAACAGCGGAAACGTGAAGAATAACTAGACAATTCCCGCACGCGGAAATCGTGGGAGGGGCTCGGGATGTGTGCATGTCCGGAGCAGCGCGGGATAGGCATATTTACTCTAAAGGCTGTGTGAAGGTGAGAGGTTTAACTGGTGTTTCCAGTCTGTCGCAGGCTTTTATTTTGAAATTGTGCTGTGCGTTTATTTTGAAAGGCAGAGACAAGAAGATCTCACCTGGTCAACATTTGGATTGGAGTTACTCGCAAGGCTGTGTGAAGTTGAGAGGTTAAACTGGCGTTTTCCGGTTCATCGCAGGCTTTTATTTTGAAATTTTGCTGTGCTTTTATTTTGAAAGGCAGAGACAGGAAGATCTCACCTGGTCAAAATTTGGATTGGAGTTACTGTCAAGGCTGTGTGAAACTGAGAAGTTTAACTGGCAAATTGTGCTGTGCTTTTATTTTGAAAGACAGAGACAGGAAGATCTCACCTGGTCAAAATTTGGATTGGAGTTATTGTAAAGGCTGTGTGAAGCTGAGAGGTTGAACTGGTGTTTTCAGGCCCATCTCAGGCTTTTATTTTGAAATTGTGCTGTGCTTTTATTTTGAAAGGCAGAGACAAGAAGATCTCACCTGGTCAAAAGTTGAATTGGAGTTCCTCTAAAGGCTGTGTGAAGCTGAGAGGTTAAATTGGCGTTTTCCGGTCAGTCACCAGCTTTTATTTTGAAATTGTGATGTGCTTTTATTTTGAAAGGCAGAGACAGGAAGATCTCACCTGGTCAAAATTTGGATTGGAGTTACTCTAAAGCAGGGGTGTCAAACTCAGTTCCTGGAGGACCACTATCCTCTATGTTCTCGATGTTTCCTTCTGACAACACATCTGATCCAAATGATAGGCTATCATAAAGCTCAGCAGAAGCCTGATAACGAGCCTGATCATTTGTATCAGGTGTGTTGGAACTTAGTTTGACACCCCTGCTCTAAAGGCTGTGTGAAGCTGAGAGGTTTAACTGGTGTTTTCAGGCCCATCACAGGCTTTTATTTTGAAATTGTGCTGTGCTTTTATTTTGAAAGGGAAAGACAGGAAGATCTCACCTGGTCAACATTTGGATTGGAGTTACTCTAAAGCAGAGGTGTCTAACTCAGTTCCTGGAGGTCCACTATCCTCTGTGTTTTACATGTTTCCCTCTTCCAACACACCTGATTCAAATAATCAGCTCATCATCAAGCTCAGCAGAAGCCTGATAACGAGCCTGATCATTTGAATCAGGTGTGTCGGAACTGAGTTTGACACCCCTGCTCGAAAGGCTGTGTGAAGCTGAGAGGTTGAACTGATTTTCAGGCTGAAATGCAGCTCCTGTGGAAGTATTGGGTGTGAAGGTGGGTGTGGCACACCAATGAGTTTGTGTGTGTGCGTGAGACCATGCCTGCGCGTGTGTAAGGGCGGTTGCTATGGGCCCCATAGCAACGGTGCCTTCCACAGACAGCAGAAATGTGCTTCTCAGCAGCAGCGCGCAACGTCTCGTTCTGGCGCTAATTGTGGGCTAACCGTTAATGCTAGCTGAAAACCGAAATGACCGTGAGCGAGAGGAAGGCCGTGGCTGTCCGTATATATGATTATTTTCCCAATATTGTGAGAAATGACCGAGTTACAGCGATTTAAAAAACACTGTCCCTCCATGAGCCAGATGATTCAGTTTACATTGGTTCCTATGGAGAGAACGGTGCAACTTTGGTCTAAACTGCTGCCTGCCATTTCACTTCAGAAAGAGGTTGGTCTTCAAACTTGGATTCATTTGAATCCCAGGAAATTTGTCTACAATCTGACCAAATTTCATTCCCCTAACGTTTATCGTTTGGTCGTGAGGGCGATGCGATGGGGAAATTTTCAGGCGGATTTTTCACCTCTCCTCCACTCTACCAACTGACATGCCGCACTCTAACCAGAGCAGATTTGGAGAATTTTCACTTTTTTGAGGACTCACTGATCAAAAACTATAAATCTCAGCCTGACATAAAATACATTCCTACGAAGACAAGAAAAACCACTGCATTTTGATGGTTAAATGAAGTTTCTAGGTGAACGTATGGCGAAGCAGTGGCGTTTGGAAAAAAGTTGATTTTTTAAGCCGATTTTTTTCACTCCCCATTCATTTCCTATGGGACTTTTTTCGCAGTTTTTTGCGAATAATTCTGCGATAAAATGACGAATTTCTTAGAAAAGTCATAGCCCGGGATTCCCGATGAAGCCGCACGTTTTGATATATAATTTGCTTTGGTTTTCTCAAAGGCCTAGGACGAGTTAGCGACCGAAAAACGGCGGAAACGTGAAGAATAATAAAAGAGAACTAGACAATTCCCGCACGCGGAAATCGTGGGAGGGGCTCGGGATGTGTGCATGTCCGGAGCTGGGCAGGAGAGGGGTATTTTTTGGTCCGTCACAGGCTTTTATTTTGAAATTGTGCTGTGCTTTTATTTTGAAAGGCAGAGACAGGAAGATCAGACCTGGTTAAAATTTGGATTGGAGTAAAGGCTGTGTGAAGCTGAGAGATTTAACTGGAGTTTTCAGTCCGTCGCAGGCTTTTATTTGAAATTGTGCTGTGCTTTTATTTTGAAGGAGAGACAGGAAGATCTCACCTGGTCAAAATTTGGATTGGAGTTACTGTAAAGGCTGTGTGAAACTGAGAAGTTTAACTGGCAAATTGTGCTGTGCTTTATTTTGAAAGGCAGAGACAGGAAGATCTCACCTGGTCAAAATTTGGATTGGAGTTACTGTAAAGGCTGTGTGAAGCTGAGAGGTTTCACTGGCGTTTCCAGTCCGTCACAGGCTTTTATGTTCAAATTGTGCTGTGCTTTTATTTTGAGAGGAAGAGACAGGAAGATGTCACCTGGTCAAAATTTGGATTGGAGTTACTCGAAAGGCTGTGTGAAGCTGAGAGGTTTAACTGGTAAATTGTGATGTGCTTTTATTTTGAAAGGCAGAGACAGGAAGATCTGACCCGGTCAACATTTGTATTGGAGTTACTCTAAAGGCTGTGTGAAGCTGAGAGGTTTAACTGGCATTTCCAGTCTGTTGCAGGCTTTTATTTTGAAATTGTGCTGTGCTTTTATTTTGAAAGGCAGAGACAAGAAGATCTCACCTGGTCAAAATTTGGATTGGAGTTACTCAAAAGGCTGTGTGAAGCTGAGAGGTTTAACTGGCAAATTGTGCTGTAAAGTAATTTTGAAAGGCAGAGACCTGAAGATCTCACCTGGTCAAAATTTGGATTGGAGTTACTCTAAAGGCTGTGTGAAGCTGAGAGGTTTAACTGGCATTTTTTGGTCTGTTGCAGGCTTTTATTTTGAAATTGTGCTGTGCTTTTATTTTGAAAGGAAGAGACAGGAAGATCTCACCTGGTCAACATTTGGATTGGAGTTACTGTAAAGGCTCTGTGAAGCTGAGAAGTTTAACTGGCGTTTCCAGTCCGTTGCAGGCTTTTATTTTGAAATTGTGCTGTGCTTTTATTTTGAAAGGCAGAGACAGGAAGATCTCACCTGGTCAAAATTTGGATTGGAGTTACTCTAAAGCAGGGGTGTCAAACTCAGTTCCTGGAGGTCCACTATCCTCTATGTTTTAGATGTTTCCCTCTTCCAACACACCTGATTCAAATAATCACCTCATCATCAAGCGCAGCAGAAGCCTGATAACGAGCCTGATCATTTGAATCAGGTGTGTTGGAACTGAGTTTGACACCCCTGCTCTAAAGGCTGTGTGAAGCTGAGAGGTTTAACTGATTTTCAGGCAGAAATGCAGCTCCTGTGGAGGTATTGGGTGTGAAGGTGGGTGTGGCACTCCAATAAGTCTGTGTGTGTGCGTGCGACCATGCCTGCGCGTGTGTAAGGGCGGTTGCTATGGGCCCCCATAGCAACGGTGCCTGCCACAGACAGCAGAAAAGTGCTTCTCAGCAGCAGCGCGCAACGTCTCGTTCTGGCGCTAACTGTGGGCTAACCGTGAGTGCTAGCTGAAAAGTAAAATGACCGTGAGCGAGAGGAAGGCTGTGGCTAACCAGAAATGTAATTATTTTCCAAATATTGTGAGAAATGACCGAGTTACAGCGATTTAAAAAACACTGTCCCTCCATGAGCCAGATGATTCAGTTTACATTGGTTCCTATGGAGAGAACGGTGCGACTTTGGTCTAAACTGCTGCCTGCCATTTCACTTCAGAAAGAGCTAGGTCTTCAAACTTGGATTCATTTGAACCCCAGGAAATTTGTCTACAATCTGACCAAATTTCATTCCCCTGACATTTATCGTTTGGTCGTGAGGGCGATGCGATCGGCAAATTTTCAGGCGGATTTTTCACCTCTCCTCCACTCTACCAACTGACATGCCGCACTCTAACCAGAGCAGATTTTGAGAATTTTCACTTTTTTGAGGACTCACTGATGAAAAACTGTAAATCTCAGCCTGACATAAAATACATTCCTGTGGAGACAAGAAAAATCACTGCGTTTTGATGGTTAAATGAAGTTTCTAGGTGAACGTATGGCGAAGCAGTGGCGTTTGGAAAAAAGTGGATTTTTTGAGCCGATTTTTTTCGCTCCCCATTCATTTCCTATGGGACTTTTTTCGCAGTTTTTTGCGAATAATTCTGCGAAAAAATGACAAATTTCTTAGAAAAGTCATAGCCCGGGATTCCCGATGAAGCCGCACGTTTTGATATATAATTTGTTTTGGTTCTCTCAAAGCCCTAGGACTAGTTAGCGACCGAAAAACGGCGGAAACGTGAATAAAAGATAATAATAATAAACGCTTTTTTGACAGGAGAACAATAGTGGCTCGTGGCTTCGCCACGAGCCACTCTCCTCCCATTGCTTTGCAATGGAGAGGAGAGTGGCTCGTGTCGAAGCCCGAGCCCCTAATAATAATAAACGCCACAGGAGAACAATAGTGGCTCGTGGCTTCGCCACGAGCCACTCTCCTCCCATTGCTTTGCAATGGAGAGGAGAGTGGCTCGTGTCGAAGCCCGAGCCCCTAACTAGACAATTCCCGCTCGCGGAAATCGTGGGAGGGGCTCGGGATGTGTGCATGTCCGGAGAGGCGTATTTCCGCGTTTTCCAGCCCATAACAGGCATTTATTTTGAAGTTGTTCCGTGCTTTTATTTTGAAAGCAAGAGACAGCAAGATCTCACCTGGTCAAAATTTGGATTGGAGTTACTGTAAAGGCTGTGTTAAGCTGAGAGGATTAACTGGCGTTTTCCAGTCCGTCCATCGCAGGCTTTTATTTTGAAATTGTGCTGTGCTTTTATTTTGAAAGGAAGAGATGGGAAGATCTCACCTGGTGAACATTTGGATTTAAGTTACTGTAAAGGCTGTGTGAAGCTGAGAGGTTTAACAGGCATTTCCAGTACCTTGCAGGCTTTTATTTTGACATTGTGCTGTGCTTTTATTTTGAACGGCAGAGACAGGAAGATGTCACCTGGTCAAAATTTAGATTGGAGTTACTCAAAAGGCTGTGTGAAGCTGAGAGGTTTAACTGGCGCTTTCAGTCCGTCGAAGGCTTTTATTTTGAAATTGTGCTGTGCTTTTATTTTGAAAGGCAAAGACAGGAAGATCTCACCTGGTCAACATTTGGATTGGAGTTACTCTAAAGCAGGTGTGTCAAAGTCAGTTCCTGGAGGTCCACTATCCTCTATGTTCTAGATGTTTCCTTCTTACAACACACCTGATTCAAATAAGCAGCTCATCATCAAGCTCAGCAGAAGCCTGATAACGAGCCTGATCATTTGAATCAGGTGTGTTGGAACTGAGTTTGACACCCCTGCTCTAAAGGCTGTGTGAAGCTGAGAGGTTTAACTGGTGTTTTCAGGCCCATCGCAGGCTTTTATTTTGAAATTGTGCTGTGCTTTTATTTTGAAAGGGAAAGACAGGAAGATCTCACCTGGTCAACATTTGGATTGGAGTTACTCTAAAGCAGGGGTGTCAAACTCAGTTTCTGGAGGACCACTATCCTCTATGTTTTAGATGTTTCCTTCTTACAACACACCTGATTCAAATGATACACTATCATTAAGCTCAGCAGAAGCCTGATAACGAGCCTGATCATTTGAATCAGGTGTGTTGGAAGTGAGTTTGACACCCCTGCTGTAAAGGCTGTGTGAAGCTGAGAGGTTGAACTGATTTTCAGGCTGAAATGCAGCTCCTGTGGAGGTATTGGGTGTGAAGGTGGGTGTGGCACACCAATGAGTCTGTGTGTGTGCGTGCGACCATGCCTGCGCGTGTGTAAGAGCGGTTGCTATGGGCCCCCATAGCAACGGTGCCTGCCACAGACAGCAAAAAAGTGCTTCTCAGCAGCAGCGCGCAACATCTCGTTCTGGCGCTAATTGTGGGCGAACCGTTAATGGTAGCTGAAAACTAAAATGACCGTGAGCGAGAGGAAGGCTGTGGCTTTCCATAAATGTAATTATTTTCCAAATCTTGTGAGAAATGACCGAGTTACAGCGATTTAAAAAACACTGTCCCTCCATGAGGCAGATGATTCAGTTTACATTGGTTCCTATGGAGAGAACGTTTCGACTTTGCTCTAAACTGCTGCCTGCCATTTCACTTCAGAAAGAGCTACGTCTTCAAACTTGGATTCATTTGAATCCCAGGAAAATTGTTTACAATCTGACCAAATTTCATTCCCCTAACATTTATGGTTTGGTCGTGAGGGCGATGCGATCGTTAAATTTTCAGGCGGATTTTTCTCCTCTCCTCCACTCTACCAACTGACATGCCGCACTCTAACCAGAGCAGATTTTGAGAATTTTCACTTTTTTGAGGACTCACTGATGAAAAACTGTAAATCTCAGCCTCACATAATATACATTCCTGCGGAGATGAGAAAAATCCCTGCGTTTTGATGGTTAAATGACTTTTCTAGGTGAACGTATGGCGAAGCAGTGGCGTTTGGAAAAAAGTGGATTTTTTGAGCCGATTTTTTTCCGTCCCCATTCATTTCCTATGGGACTTTTTTCGCAGTTTTTTGCGAATAATTCTGCGAAAAAATGACGAATGTCTTAGAAAAGTCATAGCCCGGGATTCCCGATGAAGCCGCACGTTTTGATATATAATTTGTTTTGGTTTTCTCAAAGCCCTAGGACGAGTTAGCGACCGAAAAACGGCGGAAACGTGAATAAAAGACTAGACAATTCCCGCTGGTGCGGAAATCGTGGGAGGGGCTCGGGATGGGTGCATGTCCGGAGAGGCATATTTCAACGTTTTCCGGTCTGTCGCAGGCTTTTATTTTGAAATTGTGCTGTGCTTTTATTTTGAAAGGCAGAGACAGGAAGATCTCACCTGGTCAAAATTTGGATTGGAGTTATTGTAAAGGCTGTGTGAAGCTGAGAGGTTTAACTGGTGTTTTCAGGCCCATCACAGGCTTTTATTTTGAAATTGTGCTGTGCTTTTATTTTGAAAGGCAAAGACAGGAAGATCTCACCTGGTCAATATTTGGATTGGAGTTACTCTAAAGCAGGGGTGTCAAACTCAGTTCCTGGAGGTCAACTATCCTGTATGTTTTAGATGTTTCCCTCTTCCAACACACCTGTTTCAAATAATCACCTCATCATCAAGCTCAGCAGAAGCCTGATAACGAGCCTGATCATTTGAATCAGGTGTGTTGGAACTGAGTTTGACACCCCTGCAACAATGGCTGTGTGAAGCTGAGAGGTTGAACTGATTTTCAGGCTGAAATGCAGCTCCTGTGGAGGTATTGGGTGTGAAGGTGGGTGTGGCACACCAATGAGTCTGTGTGTGTGCGTGAGACTCTGCCTGCGCGTGTGTAAGGGCGGTTGCTATGGGCCCCCATAGCAACGGTGCCTGCCACAGACAGCAGAAAAGTGCTTCTCAGCAGCAGCGCGCAACGTCTCGTTCTGGCGCTAACTGTGGGCTAACCGTGAATGCTAGCTGATAACCGAAATGACCGTGAGCGAGAGGAAGGCTGTGGCTAACCATAAATGTAATTATTTTCCAAATATTGTGAGAAATGACCGAGTTACAGCGATTTAAAAAACACTGTCCCTCCATGAGGCAGATGATCCAGTTTACATTGGTTCTAATGGGGAGAACGGTGCGACTTTGGTCTAAACTGCTGCCTGCCATTTCCCTTCAGAAAGAGATAGGTCTTCAAACTTGGATTCATTTGAATCCCAGGAAAATTGTCTACAATCTGACCAAATTTCATTCCCCTAACATTTATGGTTTGGTCGTGAGGGCGATGCGATCGGGAAATTTTCAGGCGGATTTTTCACCTCTCCTCCACTCTACCAACTGACATGCCGCACTCTAACCAGAGCAGATTTTGCGAATTTTCACTTTTTTGAGGACTCACTGATGAAAAACTGTAAATCTCAGACTGACATAAAATACATTTCTGCGAAGACAAGAAAAATCCCTGCGTTTTGATGGTTAAATGAAGTTTCTCGGTGAACGTATGGCGAAGGAGTGGCGTTTGGAAGAAAGTGGATTTTTTGAGCCGATTTTTTTCACTCCCCATTCATTTCCTATGGGACTTTTTTCGCAGTTTTTTGCGAATAATTCTGCGAAAAAATGACGAATTTCTTAGAAAAGTCATAGCACACTATTCCCGATGAAGCCGCACGTTTTGATGTATAATTTGTTTTGGTTTTCTCAAAGCCCTAGGACGAGTTAGCGACCGAAAATCGGCGGAAACGTGAAGAAAAAATGATATTGGGGTAGTAATGGAAATACTAGACAATTCCCGCTCGCGGAAATCGTGGGAGGGGCTCGGGATGGGTGCATGTCCGGAGAGGCGTATTTCGGCGTTTTCCGGTCCGTCGTAGGCTTGTATTTTGAAATTCTGCTGTGCTTTTATTTTGAAAAACAGAGACAGGAAGATGTCACCTGGTCAAAATTTGGATTGGAGTTACTGTAAAGGCTGTGTGAAGGTGAGATGCTTAACTGGCAAATTGTGCTGTGCTTTTATTTTGAAAGGCAGAGACAGGAAGATCTCACCTGGTCAACATTTGGATTGGAGTTACCCGTAAGGCTGTGTGAAGTTGAGAGGTTAAACTGGCGTTTTCCGGTTCATCGCAGGCTTTTATTTTGAAATTTTTATGTGCTTTTATTTTGAAAGGCAGAGAAAGGAAGATCTCACCTGGTCAAAATTTGGATTGGAGTTACTGTAAAGCAGGGGTGTCAAACTCACTTCCTGGAGGACCACTATCCTCTATGTTCTAGATGTTTCCTTCTTACAACACACCTGATTCAAATGATTAGCTATCATTAAGCTCAGCAGAAGCCTGATAACGAGCCTGATCATTTCAATCAGGTGTGTTGGAAGTGAGTTTGACACCCCTGCTCTAAAGGCTGTATGAAGCAGAGAGGGTTAAGTGGCGTTTCCAGTCCGTCGCAGGCTTTTATTTTGAAATTGTGCTGTGCTTTTATTTTGAAAGTCAAAGACAGGAAGATCTCACCTGGTCAACATTTGGATTGGAGTTACTCTAAAGCAGGGGTGTCAAACTCAGTTCCTGGAGGTCCACTATCCTCTATGTTTTAGATGTTTCCTTCTTACAACACACCTGATTCAAATAGTCAGCTCATCATTAAGCTCAGCAGAAGCCTGATAACGAGCCTGATCATTTGAATCAGGTGTGTTGGAACTGAGTTTGACACCCCTGCTCTAAAGGCTGTGTGAAGCTGAGAGGTTTAACTGATTTTCAGGCTGAAATGCAGCTCCTGTGGAGGTATTGGGTGTGAAGGTGGGTGTGGCACAGCAATGAGTCTGTGTGTGTGCGTGCGACCATGCCTGCGCGTGTGCAAGGGCGGTTGCTATGGGCCCCCATAGCAACGGTGCCTGCCACAGACAGCAGAAAAGTGCTTCTCAGCAGCAGCGCGCAACGTCTCATTCTGGCGCTAATTGTGGGCTAACCGTGAATGCTAGCTGAAAACCGAAATGACCGTGAGCGAGAGGAGGGCTGTGGCTTTCCATGAATGTAATTATTTTCCAAATATTGTGAGAAATGACCGAGTTACAGCGATTTAAAAAACACTGTCCCTCCATGAGGCAGATGATTCAGTTTACATTGGTTCTTATGGAGAGAACGGTGCGACTTTGGTCTAAACTGCTGCCTGCCATTTCACTTCAGAAAGAGCTAGGTCTTCAAACTTGGATTCATTTGAATCCCAGGAAAATTGTTTACAATCTGACCAAATTTCATTCCCCTAACTTTTATGGTTTGGTCGTGAGGGCGATGCGATCGTGAAATTTCAGGCGGTTTTCTCTCCTCTCCTCCACTCTACCAACTGACATGCCGCACTCTAACCAGAGCAGATTTTGAGAATTTTCACTTTTTTGAGGACTCACTGATCAAAAACTGTAAATCTCAGCCAGACATAAAATACATTCCTGCGGAGACAAGAAAAATCACTGCGTTTTGATGGTTAAATGAAGTTTCTAGGTGAACGTATGGCGAAGCAGTGGCGTTTGGAAAAAAGTGGATTTTTTGAGCCGATTTTTTTCCGTCCCCATTCATTTCCTATGGGACTTTTTTCGCAGTTTTTTGCGAATAATTCTGCGATAAAATAACGAATGTCTTAGAAAAGTCATAGCACACTATTCCCGATGAAGCCGCACGTTTTGATATATAATTTATTTTGGTTTTCTCAAAGGCCTAGGACGAGTTACGAATCGAAAAACGGCGGAAGTTGAAGAAAATATAATAAACGCAGCAGGAGAACAATAGTGGCTCGGGCTGCATGCTGCAGCCCCGAGCCCCTAACTAGACAATTCCCGCTCGCGGAAATCGTGGGAGGGGCTCGGGATGTGTGTATGTCCGGACCTGGGCAGGAGAGGGGTATTTTTTGGTCCGTCACAGGCTTTTATTTTGAAATTGTGCTGTGCTTTTATTTTGAAAGGCAGAGACAGGAAGATCTCACCTGGTCAAAATTGGAGTTATTTTAAAGGCTGTGTGAAGCTGAGAGGTTTAACTGGTGTTTTCAGGCCCATCGCGGGCTTTTATTTTGAAATTGTGCTGTGCTTTTATTTTGAACGGGAAAGACCGGAAGATCTCACCTGGTCAACATTTGGATTGGAGTTACTCTAAAGGCTGTGTGAAGCTGAGAGGTTTAACTGGAGTTTTCAGTCCGTCGCAGGCTTTTATTTTGAAATTGTGGTGGGCTTTTATTTTGAAGGAGAGACAGGAAGATCTCACCTGGTCAAAATTTGGATTGCAGTTACTGTAAAGGCTGTGTGAAACTGTGAAGTTTAACTGGCAAATTGTGCTGTGTTTTTATTTTGAAAGGCAGAGACAGGAAGATCTCACCTGGTCAAAATTTGGATTGGAGTTACTGTGAAGGCTGTGTGAAGCTGAGAGGTTTAACTGGCGTTTCCAGTCCGTCACAGGCTTTAATTTTAAAATTGTGCTGTGCTTTTATTTTGAAAGGCAGAGATGGGAAAATCTCACCTGGTCAAAATTTGGATTGGAGTTACCCCAAAGCAGGGGTGTCAAACTCAGTTCCTGGAGGTCCACTATCCTCTGTGTTCTAGATGTTTCCTTCTTATAACACACCTGATTCAAATGATAGGCTATCATGAAGCTCAGCAGAAGCCTGATAACGAGCCTGATCATTTGAATCAGGTGTGTTGGAACTGAGTTTGACACCCCTGCTCTAAAGGCTGTGTGAAGCTGAGAGTTTGAACTGATTTTCAGGCTGAAATTCAGCTTCTGTTCAGGTATTGGGCGTGAAGGTGGGTGTGGCACACCAATGAGTCTGTGTGTGTGCGTGGGAGCATGCCTGCGCGTGTGTAAGGGCGGTTGCTATGGCCCCATAGCAACGGTGCCTGCCACAGACAGCAAAAAAGTGCTTCTCAGCAGCAGCGCGCAACGTCTTGTTCTGGCGCTAATTGTGGGCTAACCGTGAATGCTAGCTGAAAACTGAAATGACCGTGAGCGAGAGGAAGGCCGTGGCTTTCCATAAATGTAATTATTTTTCAAATATTGTGAGAAATGACCGAGTTACAGCGATTTAAAAAACACTGTCCCTCCATGAGGCAGATGATTCAGTTTACATTGGTTCCTATGGAGAGAACGGTGCGACTTTGGTCTAAACTGCTGCCTGCCATTTCACTTCAGAAAGAGCTAGGTCTTCAAACTTGGATTCATTTGAATCCCAGGAAAATTGTCTACAATCTGACCAAATTTCATTCACCTAACATTTATCGTTTGGTCGTGAGGGCGATGCGATCGGGAAATTTTCAGGCGGATTTTTCACCTCTCCTCCACTCTACCAACTGACATCACGCACTCTAACCAGAGCAGATTTTGAGAATTTTCACTTTTTTGAGGACTCACTGATCAAAAACTGTAAATCTCAGCCTGACATAAACTACATTCCTGCGGAGACAAGAAGAATCACTGCGTTTTGATGGTTAAATGAAGTTTCTAGGTGAACGTATGGCGAAGGAGTGGCGTTTTGAAAATAGTGGATTTTTTGAGCCGATTTTTTTCACTCCCCATTCATTTTCTATGGGACTTTTCTCGCAGTTTTTTGCGAATAATTCTGCGAAAAAATGACGAATGTCTTAGAAAAGTCATAGCACACTATTCCCGATGAAGCCGCACGTTTTGATATATAATTTGTTTTGGTTTTCTCAAAGCCCTAGGACTAGTTAGCGACCGAAAAACGGCGGAAACGTGAAGAAAAAGAAAAGATAAACGCAGCAGGAGAACAATAGTGGCTCGTGGCTTCGCCACGAGCCACTCTCCTCCCATTGCTTTGCAATGGAGAGGAGAGTGGCTCGTGTCGAAGCCCGAGCCCCTAACTAGACAATTCCCGCTCGCGGAAATCGTGGGAGGGGCTCGGGATGTGTGCATGTCCGGAGCAGCATGGGATAGGCATATTTACTCTAAAGGCTGTGTGAAGGTGAGAGGTTTAACTGGCGTTTCCAGTCTGCCGCAGGCTTTTATTTAGAAATTGTGCTGTGCTTTTATTTTGAAAGGCAAAGACAAGAAGATCTCACCTGGTCAAAATTTCAGTTGGAGTTACTGTAAAGGCTGTGTGAAGGTGAGAGGTTTAACTGGTGTTTCCAGTCTGTCGCAGGCTTTTATTTTGAAATTGTGCTGTGCTTTTATTTTGAAAGGCAGAGACAAGAAGATCTCACCTGGTCAAAATTTGGATTGGAGTTACTCAAAAGGCTGTGTGAAGCTGAGAGGTTTAACTGGCAAATTGTGCTGTAAAGTAAATTTGAAAGGCAGAGACCTGAAGATCTCACCTGGTCAAAATTTGGATTGGAGTTACTCTAAAGGCTGTGTGAAGCTGAGAGGTTTAACTCGCATTTTTTGGTCTGTTGCAGGCTTTTATTTTGAAATTGTGCTGTGCTTTTATTTTGAAAGACAGAGACAGGAAGATCAGACCTGGTTAAACTTTGGATTGGAGTAAAGGCTGTGTGAAGCTGAGAGGTTTAACTGGAGTTTTCAGTCCGTCACAGGCTTTTATTTTGAAATTGTGCTGTGCTTTTATTTTGAAAGGCAGAGACAAGAAGATCTCACCTGGTCAAAATTTGGATTGGAGTTACTCTAAAGCAGGGGTGTCTAACTCAGTTCCTGGAGGTCCACTATCCTCTATGTTCCAGATGTTTCCTTCTTACAACACACCTGTTTCAAATAATCAGCTCATCATCAAGCTCAGCAGAAGCCTGATAACGAGCCTGATCATTTGAATCAGGTGTGTTGGAACTGAGTTTGACACCCCTGCTCTAAAGGCTGTGTGAAGTTGAGAGGTTGAACTGATTTTCAGGCTGAAATGCAGCTCCTGTGGAGGTATTGGGTGTGAAGGTGGGTGTGGCACACCAATGAGTCTGTGTGTGTGCGTGCGAACATGCCTGCGCGTGTGTAAGGGTGGTTGCTATGGGCCCCATAGCAACGGTGCCTGCCACAGACAGCAGAAAAGTGCTTCTCAGCAGCAGCGCGCAACGTCTCGTTCTGGCGCAAACTGTGGGCTAACCGTGAGTGCTAGCTGAAAACCAAAATGACCGTGAGCGAGAGGAAGGCTGTGGCTATCCATACATATGATTATTTTCCAAATATTGTGAGAAATGACCGAGTTACAGCGATTTAAAAAGCACTGTCACTCCATGAGGCAGATGATTCAGTTTCCATTGGTTCCTATGGAGAGAACGGTGCGACTTTGGTCTAAACTGCTGCCTGCCATTTCACTTCAGAAAGAGCTGGGTCTTAAAGCTTGGATTCATTTGAATCCCAGGAAAATTGTCTACAATCTCACCAAATTTCATTCTCCAATCTCTTATCGTTTGGTCGTGAGGGCAATGCGATCGTGAAATTTTAAGGCGGATTTTTCTCCTCTCCTCCACTCTACCAACAGACATGCCGCACTCTAACCAGAGCAGATTTTGAGAATTTTCACTTTTTTGAGGACTCACTGATCAAAAACTGTAAATCTCAGCCTGACATAGAATACATTCCTGCGAAGACAAGAAAAATCACTGCGTTTTGATGGTTAAATGAAGTTTCTAGGTGAATGTATGGCGAAGCAGTGGCGTTTGGAACACAGTGGATTTTTCAAGCCGATTTTTTTCATTCCCCATTCATTTCCTATGAGACTTTTTTCGTAGTTTTTTGCGAATAATTCTGCGAAAAAATGACGAATTTCTTAGAAAAGTCATAGCACACTATTCCCGAAGAAGCCGCACGTTTTGATATATAATTTGCTTTAGTTTTCTCAAAGCCCTAGGACGAGTTAGCGACCGAAAAAACGGCGGAAACGTGAAGAAAAAATGATATTGGGGGTAGTAATGGAAATACTAGACAATTCCCGCTCGCGGAAATCGTGGGAGGGGCTCGGGATGTGTGCATGTCCGGAGAGGCGTATTTCCGCGTTTTCCAGCCCATAACAGGCATTTATTTTGAAGTTGTTCCGTGCTTTTATTTTGAAAGCAAGAGACAGCAAGATCTCACCTGGTCAAAATTTGGATTGGAGTTACTGTAAAGGCTGTGTGAAGCTGAGAGGATTAACTGGCGTTTTCCAGTCCGTCCATCGCAGGCTTTTATTTTGAAATTGTGCTGTGCTTTTATTTTGAAAGGAAGAGATGGGAAGATCTCACCTGGTGAACATTTGGATTTAAGTTACTGTAAAGGCTGTGTGAAGCTGAGAGGTTTAACAGGCATTTCCAGTACCTTGCAGGCTTTTATTTTGACATTGTGCTGTGCTTTTATTTTGAACGGCAGAGACAGGAAGATGTCACCTGGTCAACATTTAGATTGGAGTTACTCAAAAGGCTGTGTGAAGCTGAGAGGTTTAACTGGCGTTTTCAGTCCGTCGAAGGCTTTTATTTTGAAATTGTGCTGTGCTTTTATTTTGAAAGGCAAAGAAAGGAAGATCTCACCTGGTCAACATTTGGATTGGAGTTACTCTAAAGCAGGTGTGTCAAAGTCAGTTCCTGGAGGTCAACTATCTTCTATGTTCTAGATCTTTCCTTCTTCCAACACACCTGATTCAAATAATCAGCTCATCATCAAGCTCAGCAGAAGCCTGATAACGAGCCTGATCATTTGAATCAGGTGTGTTGGAACTGAGTTTGACACCCCTGCTCTAAAGGCTGTGTGAAGCTGAGAGGTTTAACTGGTGTTTTCAGGCCCATCGCAGGCTTTTATTTTGAAATTGTGCTGTGCTTTTATTTTGAAAGTGAAAGACAGGAAGATCTCACCTGGTCTACATTTGGATTGGAGTTACTCTAAAGCAGGGGTGTCAAACTCAGTTTCTGGAGGACCACTATCCTCTGTGTTCTAGATGTTTCCTTCTTACAACACACCTGATTCAAATGATACACTATCATTAAGCTCAGCAAAAGCCTGATAACGAGCCTGATCATTTGAATCAGGTGTGTTGGAAGTGAGTTTGACACCCCTGCTGTAAAGGCTGTGTGAAGCTGAGAGGTTGAACTGGCGTTTCCAGTCCGTCGCAGGCTTTTATTTTGAAATTGTGCTGTGCTTTTATTTTGAAAGGCAGAGACAGGAAGATCTCACCTGGTCAAAATTTAGATTGGAGTTACTTTAAAGGCTGTATGAAGCTGAGAGGTTTAACTGGCGTTTCCAGTCCGTCACAGGCTTTTATTTTGAAATTTTGCTGTGCTTTATTTTGAAAGGCAGAGACGGATTGGTCTCACCCGGTCAAAATTTGGATTGGAGTTACTGTAAAGCAGTGGTGTCAAACTCAGTTCCTGGAGGTCCACTATCCTCTGTGTTCTAGATGTTTCCTTCTTACAACACACCTGATTCAAATAATCAGCTCATCATTAATCCCAGCTGAAGCCTGATAACGAGCCTGATCATTTGAATCAGGTGTGTTGGAACTGAGTTTGACACCCCTGCTCTAAAGGCTGTGTGAAGCTGAGAGGTTTAACTGATTTTCAGGCTGAAATGCAGCTCCTGTGGAGGTATTGGGTGTGAAGGTGGGCGTGGCACACCAATGAGTCTGTGTGTGTGCGTGTGAACATGCCTGCGCGTGTGTAAGGGCGGTTGCTATGGGCCCCCATAGCAACGGTGCCTGCCACAGACAGCAGAAAAGTGCTTCTCAGCAGCAGCGCGCAACGTCTCGTTCTGGCGCTAACTGTGGGCTAACCGTGAGTGCTAGCTGAAAACCAAAATGACCGTGAGCGAGAGGAAGGCTGTGGCTAACCATAAATGTAATTATTTTCCAAATATTGTGAGAAATGACCGAGTTACAGCGATTTAAAAACACTGTCCCTCCATGAGGCAGATGATTCAGTTTACATTGGTTCCTATGGAGAGAACGGTGCGACTTTGGTCTAAACTGCTGCCTGCCATTTCACTTCAGAAAGAGCTAGGTCTTCAAACTTGGATTCATTTGAATCCCAGGAAATTTGTCTACAATCTGACCAAATTTCATTCCCCTACCATTTATCGTATGGTCGTGAGGGCGATGCGATCGTGAAATTTTCAGGCGGATTTTTCTCCTCTCCTCCACTCTACCAACTGACATCACGCACTCTAACCAGAGCAGATTTTGAGAATTTTCACTTTTTTGAGGACTCACTGATCAAAAACTGTAAATGTCAGCCTGACATAAAATACATTCCTGCGGAGACAAGAAAAATCACTGCGTTTTGATGGTTAAATGAAATTTCTAGGTGAACGTATGGCGAAGCAGTGGCGTTTGGAATAAAGTGGATTTTTTCAACCGATTTTTTCAGTCCCCATTCATTTTCTATGGGACTTTTGTCGCAGTTTTTTGCGAATAATTCTGCGAAAAAATGACAAATTTCTTAGAAAAGTCATAGCCCGGGATTCCCGATGAAGCCGCACGTTTTGATGTATAATTTGTTTTGATTTTCTCAAAGCCCTAGGACGAGTTAGCGACCGAAAAACGGCGGAAACGTGAATAAAAGATAATAATAATAAACGCTTTTTTCACAGGAGAACAATAGTGGCTCGTGGCTTCGCCACGAGCCACTCTCCTCCCATTGCTTTGCAATGGAGAGGAGAGTGGCTCGTGTCGAAGCCCGAGCCCCTAACTAGACAATTCCCGCTCGCGGAAATCGTGGGAGGGGCTCGGGATGTGTGCATGTCCGGAGCAGCATGGGATAGGCATATTTACTCTAAAGGCTGTGTGAAGGTGAGAGGTTTAACTGGCGTTTCCAGTCAGTCGCAGGCTTTTATTTAGAAATTGTGCTGTGCTTTTATTTTGAAAGGCAAAGACAAGAAGATCTCACCTGGTCAAAATTTCAATTGGAGTTACTGTAAAGGCTGTGTGAAGGTGAGAGGTTTAACTGGTGTTTCCAGTCTGTCGCAGGCTTTAATTTTGAAATTGTGCTGTGCTTTTATTTTGAAAGGCAGAGACAAGAAGATCTCACCTGGTCAAAATTTGGATTGGAGTTACTCAAAAGGCTGTGTGAAGCTGAGAGGTTTAACTGGCAAATTGTGCTGTAAAGTAATTTTGAAAGGCAGAGACCTGAAGATCTCACCTGGTCAAAATTTGGATTGGAGTTACTCTAAAGGCTGTGTGAAGCTGAGAGGTTTAACTGGCATTTTTTGGTCTGTTGCAGGCTTTTATTTTGAAATTGTGCTGTGCTTTTATTTTGAAAGACAGAGACAGGAAGATCAGACCTGGTCAAAATTTGGATTGGAGTTACTCTAAAGCAGGGGTGTCTAACTCAGTTCCTGGAGGTCCACTATCCTCTATGTTCCAGATGTTTCCTTCTTACAACACACCTGATTCAAATGATTAGCCATCATTAAGCTCAGCAGAAGCCTGATAACGAGCCTGATCATTTGTATCAGGTGTGTTGGAACTGAGTTTGACACCCCTGTTCTAAAGGCTGTGTGAAGCTGAGATGTTGAACTGGCATTTCCAGTCTGTCGCAGGCTTTTATTTAGAAATTGTGCTGTGCTTGTATTTGAAAGGCAGAGACAGGAAGATCTCACCTGGTCAAAATTTGGATTGGAGTTATTGTAAAGGCTGTGTGAAGCTGAGAGGTTTAACTGGTGTTTTCAGGCCCATAGCTGGCTTTTATTTTGAAATTGTGCTGTGCTTTTATTTTGAAAGGTAAAGAAAGGAAGATCTCACCTGGTCAACATTTGGATTGGAGTTACTCTAAAGCAGGGGTGTCAAACTCAGTTCCTGGAGGTCAACTATCCTCTATGTTCTAGATCTTTCCCTCTTCCAACACACCTGTTTCAAATAATCAGCTCATCATCAAGCTCAGCAGAAGCCTGATAACGAGCCTGATCATTTGAATCAGGTGTGTTGGAACTGAGTTTGACACCCCTGCAACAATGGCTGTGTGAAGCTGAGAGGTTGAACTGATTTTCAGGCTGAAATGCAGCTCCTGTGGAGGTATTGGGTGTGAAGGTGGGTGTGGCACACCAATGAGTCTGTGTGTGTGCGTGGGAGCATGCCTGCGCGTGTGTAAGGGCGGTTGCTATGGGCCCCCATAGCAACGGTGCCTGCCACAGACAGCAGAAAAGTGCTTCTCAGCAGCAGCGCGCAACGTCTCGTTCTGGCGCTAATTGTGGGCTAACCGTGAATGGTAGCTGAAAACCGAAATGACCGTGAGCGAGAGGAAGGCCGTGGCTTTCCATAAATGTAATTATTTTCCAAATATTCTGAGAAATGACCGAGTTACAGCGATTTAAAAAACACTGTCCCTCCATGAGGCAGATGATCCAGTTTACATTGGTTCTTATGGAGAGAACGGTGCGACTTTGCTCTAAACTGCTGCCTGCCATTTCCCTTCAGAAAGAGCTTGGTCTTCAAACTTGAATTCATTTGAATCCCAGGAAATTTGTCTACAATCTGACCAAATTTCATTCCCCTAACATTTATCGTATGGTCGTGAGGGCGATGCGATCGTGAAATTTTCAGGCGGATTTTTCTCCTCTCCTCCACTCTACCAACTGACATCACGCACTCTAACCAGAGCAGATTTTGAGAATTTTCACTTTTTTGAGGACTCACTGATCAAAAACTGTAAATGTCAGCCTGACATAAAATACATTCCTGCGGAGACAAGAAAAATCACTGCGTTTTGATGGTTAAATGAAATTTCTCGGTGAACGTATGGCGAAGCAGTGGCGTTTGGAATAAAGTGGATTTTTTCAACCGATTTTTTTCAGTCCCCATTCATTTTCTATGGGACTTTTGTCGCAGTTTTTTGCGAATAATTCTGCGAAAAAATGACAAATTTCTTAGAAAAGTCATAGCCCGGGATTCCCGATGAAGCCGCACGTTTTGATATATAATTTGTTTTGATTTTCTCAAAGCCCTAGGACGAGTTAGCGACCGAAAAATGGCGGAAACGTGAAGAAAATATAATAATAAACGCAGCAGGAGAACAATAGTGGCTCGTGGCTTCGCCACGAGCCACTCTCCTCCCATTGCTTTGCAATGGAGAGGAGAGTGGCTCGTGCCGAAGCCCGAGCCCCTAATAAACGCAGCAGGAGAACAATAGTGGCTCGTGGCTTCGCCACGAGCCACTCTCCTCCCATTGCTTTGCAATGGAGAGGAGAGTGGCTCGTGTCGAAGCCCGAGCCCCTAACTAGACAATTCCCGCACGCGGAAATCGTGGGAGGGGCTCGGGATGTGTGCATGTCCGGAGCTGGGCAGGAGAGGGTTATTTTTTGGTCCGTCACAGGCTTTTATTTTGAAATTGTGCTGTGCTTTTATTTGAAAGGCAGAGACAGGAAGATGTCACCTGGTCAAAATTTGGATTGGAGTTACTGTAAAGGCTGTGTGAAGCTGAGAGGTTTAACTGGCATTTCCAGTCTTTCACAGGCTTTTATTTAGAAATTGTGCTGTGCTTTTATTTGAAAGGCAGAGACAGGAAGATCTCACCTGGTCAAAATTTGGATTGGAGTTACTGTAAAGGCTGTGTGAAGCTGAGAGGTTTAACTGGCATTTCCAGTCTTTCACAGGCTTTTATTTTGAAATTTTGCTGTGCTTTTATTTTGAAAGGCAAAGACAGGAAGATCTCACCTGGTCAACATTTGGATTGGAGTTACTGTAACGGCTGTGTGAAGCTGAGGGGTTCAACTGGTGTTTTCCGGTGTGTGGAAGGCTTTTATTTTCAAAGTGTGCTGTGCGTTTATTTTGAAAGACAGAGAAAGGAAGATCTGACCTGGTCAATATTTGGATTGGAGTTACTCTATAGCAGGGGTGTCTAATTCAGTTCCTGGAGGTCCACTATCCTCTGTGTTGTACATGTTTCCTTCTTATAACACACCTGATTCAAATGATTAGCTATCATTAAGCTCAGCAGAAGCCTGATAACGAGACTGATCATTTGAATCAGGTGTGTTGGAACTGAGTTTGACACCCCTGCTCGAAAGGCTGTGTGAAGCTGAGAGGTTTAACTGATTTTCAGGCTGAAATGCAGCTCCTGTGGAGGTATTGGGTGTGAAGGTGGGTGTGGCACACCAATGAGTCTGTGTGTGTGCGTGGGACCATGCCTGCGCGTGTGTAAGGGCGGTTGCTATGGGCCCCATAGCAACGGTGCCTGCCACAGACAGCAGAAAAGTGCTTCTCAGCAGCAGCGCGCAACGTCTCGTTCTGGCGCTAATTGTGGGCTAACCGTGAATGGTAGCTGAAAACCGAAATGACCGTGAGCGAGAGGAAGGCTGTGGCTTTCCATAAATGTAATTGTTGTCCAAATATTGTGAGAAATGACCGAGTTACAGCGATTTAAAAACACTGTCCCTCCATGAGGCAGATGATTCAGTTTACATTGGTTCTTATGGAGAGAACGGTGCGACTTTGGTCTAAACTGCTGCCTGCCATTTCACGTCAGAAAGAGCTAGGTCTTCAAACTTGGATTCATTTGAATCCCAGGAAAATTGTTTACAATCTGACCAAATTTCATTCCCCTAACATTTATAGTTTGGTCGTGAGGGCGATGCGATCGTGAAATTTTCAGGCGAATTTTTCACCTCTCCTCCACTCTACCAACTGACATGCCGCACTCTAAACAGAGCAGATTTTGAAAATTTTCACTTTTTTGAGGACTCACTGATCAAAAACTGTAAATCTCAGCCTGACAGAAAATACATTCCTGCGGAGACAAGAAAAATTACTGCGTTTTGATGGTTAAATGAAGTTTCTAGGTGAACGTATGGCGAAGCAGTGGCGTTTGGAAAAAAGGGGATTTTTTGAGCCGATTTTTTTCGGTCCCCATTCATTTCCTATGGGACTTTTTTGGCAGTTTTTTGCGAATAATTCTGCGAAAAAATGACGAATGTCTTAGAAAAGTCATAGCCCGGGATTCCCGATGAAGCCGCACGTTTTGATATATAATTTGTTTTGATTTTCTCAAAGCCCTAGGACGAGTTAGCGACCGAAAAACGGCGGAAACGTGAAGAAAATATAATAATAAACGCAGCAGGAGAACAATAGTGGCTCGTGCCGAAGCCCGAGCCCCTAACTAGACAATTCCCGCTCGCGGAAATCGTGGGAGGGGCTCGGGATGTGTGCATGTCCGGAGAGGCGTATTTCCGCGTTTTCCAGCCCATAACAGGCATTTATTTTGAAGTTGTTCCGTGCTTTTATTTTGAAAGCAAGAGACAGCAAGATCTCACCTGGTCAAAATTTGGATTGGAGTTACTGTAAAGGCTGTGTGAAGCTGAGAGGATTAACTGGCGTTTTCCAGTCCGTCCATCGCAGGCTTTTATTTTGAAATTGTGCTGTGCTTTTATTTTGAAAGGAAGAGATGGGAAGATCTCACCTGGTGAACATTTGGATTTAAGTTACTGTAAAGGCTGTGTGAAGCTGAGAGGTTTAACAGGCATTTCCAGTACCTTGCAGGCTTTTATTTTGACATTGTGCTGTGCTTTTATTTTGAACGGCAGAGACAGGAAGATGTCACCTGGTCAAAATTTAGATTGGAGTTACTCAAAAGGCTGTGTGAAGCTGAGAGGTTTAACTGGCGCTTTCAGTCCGTCGAAGGCTTTTATTTTGAAATTGTGCTGTGCTTTTATTTTGAAAGGCAAAGACAGGAAGATCTCACCTGGTCAACATTTGGATTGGAGTTACTCTAAAGCAGGTGTGTCAAAGTCAGTTCCTGGAGGTCCACTATCCTCTATGTTCTAGATGTTTCCTTCTTACAACACACCTGATTCAAATAAGCAGCTCATCATCAAGCTCAGCAGAAGCCTGATAACGAGCCTGATCATTTGAATCAGGTGTGTTGGAACTGAGTTTGACACCCCTGCTCTAAAGGCTGTGTGAAGCTGAGAGGTTTAACTGGTGTTTTCAGGCCCATCGCAGGCTTTTATTTTGAAATTGTGCTGTGCTTTTATTTTGAAAGGGAAAGACAGGAAGATCTCACCTGGTCAACATTTGGATTGGAGTTACTCTAAAGCAGGGGTGTCAAACTCAGTTTCTGGAGGACCACTATCCTCTATGTTTTAGATGTTTCCTTCTTACAACACACCTGATTCAAATGATACACTATCATTAAGCTCAGCAGAAGCCTGATAACGAGCCTGATCATTTGAATCAGGTGTGTTGGAAGTGAGTTTGACACCCCTGCTGTAAAGGCTGTGTGAAGCTGAGAGGTTGAACTGATTTTCAGGCTGAAATGCAGCTCCTGTGGAGGTATTGGGTGTGAAGGTGGGTGTGGCACACCAATGAGTCTGTGTGTGTGCGTGCGACCATGCCTGCGCGTGTGTAAGAGCGGTTGCTATGGGCCCCCATAGCAACGGTGCCTGCCACAGACAGCAAAAAAGTGCTTCTCAGCAGCAGCGCGCAACATCTCGTTCTGGCGCTAATTGTGGGCGAACCGTTAATGGTAGCTGAAAACTAAAATGACCGTGAGCGAGAGGAAGGCTGTGGCTTTCCATAAATGTAATTATTTTCCAAATCTTGTGAGAAATGACCGAGTTACAGCGATTTAAAAAACACTGTCCCTCCATGAGGCAGATGATTCAGTTTACATTGGTTCTTATGGAGAGAACGGTGCGACTTTGGTCTAAACTGCTGCCTGCCATTTCACGTCAGAAAGAGCTAGGTCTTCAAACTTGGATTCATTTGAATCCCAGGAAAATTGTTTACAATCTGACCAAATTTCATTCCCCTAACATTTATAGTTTGGTCGTGAGGGCGATGCGATCGTGAAATTTTCAGGCGAATTTTTCACCTCTCCTCCACTCTACCAACTGACATGCCGCACTCTAAACAGAGCAGATTTTGAAAATTTTCACTTTTTTGAGGACTCACTGATCAAAAACTGTAAATCTCAGCCTGACAGAAAATACATTCCTGCGGAGACAAGAAAAATTACTGCGTTTTGATGGTTAAATGAAGTTTCTAGGTGAACGTATGGCGAAGCAGTGGCGTTTGGAAAAAAGGGGATTTTTTGAGCCGATTTTTTCGGTCCCCATTCATTTCCTATGGGACTTTTTTGGCAGTTTTTGCGAATAATTCTGCGAAAAAATGACGAATGTCTTAGAAAAGTCATAGCCCGGGATTCCCGATGAAGCCGCACGTTTTGATATATAATTTGTTTTGATTTTCTCAAAGCCCTAGGACGAGTTAGCGACCGAAAAACGGCGGAAACGTGAAGAAAATATAATAATAAACGCAGCAGGAGAACAATAGTGGCTCGTGGCTTCGCCACGAGCCACTCTCCTCCCATTGCTTTGCAATGGAGAGGAGAGTGGCTCGTGCCGAAGCCCGAGCCCCTAACTAGACAATTCCCGCTCGCGGAAATCGTGGGAGGGGCTCGGGATGTGTGCATGTCCGGAGAGGCGTATTTCCGCGTTTTCCAGCCCATAACAGGCATTTATTTTGAAGTTGTTCCGTGCTTTTATTTTGAAAGCAAGAGACAGCAAGATCTCACCTGGTCAAAATTTGGATTGGAGTTACTGTAAAGGCTGTGTGAAGCTGAGAGGATTAACTGGCGTTTTCCAGTCCGTCCATCGCAGGCTTTTATTTTGAAATTGTGCTGTGCTTTTATTTTGAAAGGAAGAGATGGGAAGATCTCACCTGGTGAACATTTGGATTTAAGTTACTGTAAAGGCTGTGTGAAGCTGAGAGGTTTAACAGGCATTTCCAGTACCTTGCAGGCTTTTATTTTGACATTGTGCTGTGCTTTTATTTTGAACGGCAGAGACAGGAAGATGTCACCTGGTCAAAATTTAGATTGGAGTTACTCAAAAGGCTGTGTGAAGCTGAGAGGTTTAACTGGCGCTTTCAGTCCGTCGAAGGCTTTTATTTTGAAATTGTGCTGTGCTTTTATTTTGAAAGGCAAAGACAGGAAGATCTCACCTGGTCAACATTTGGATTGGAGTTACTCTAAAGCAGGTGTGTCAAAGTCAGTTCCTGGAGGTCCACTATCCTCTATGTTCTAGATGTTTCCTTCTTACAACACACCTGATTCAAATAAGCAGCTCATCATCAAGCTCAGCAGAAGCCTGATAACGAGCCTGATCATTTGTATCAGGTGTGTTGGAACTGAGTTTGACACCCCTGCTCTAAAGGCTGTGTGAAGCTGAGAGGTTGAACTGGTGTTTTCAGGCCCATCGCAGGCTTTTATTTTGAAATTGTGCTGTGCTTTTATTTTGAAAGGGAAAGACAGGAAGATCTCACCTGGTCAACATTTGGATTGGAGTTACTCTAAAGCAGGGGTGTCAAACTCAGTTCCTGGAGGTCGACTATCCTCTATGTTTTAGATGTTTCCCTCTTACAACACACCTGATTCAAATGATTAGCCATCATGAAGCTCAGCAGAAGCCTGATAACGAGCCTGATCTTTTGAGTCAGGTGTGTTGGAACTGAGTTTGACACCCCTGCTCTAAAGGCTGTGTGAAGCTGAGAGGTTGAACCGGCGTTTCCAGTCTGTCGCAGGCTTTTATTTTGAAATTGTGCTGTGCTTTTATTTTGAAAGGCAGAGAAAGAAAGATCTCATCTGGTCAACATATGGATTGGAGTTACTGTAAAGCAGGGGTGTCAAACTCAGTTTCTGGAGGACCACTATCCTCTGTGTTCTAGATGTTTCCTTCTTACAACACACCTGATTCAAATGATACACTATCATTAAGCTCAGCAGAAGCCTGATAACGAGCCTGATCATTTGAATCAGGTGTGTTGGAAGTGAGTTTGACACCCCTGCTGTAAAGGCTGTGTGAAGCTGAGAGGTTGAACTGATTTTCAGGCTGAAATGCAGCTCCTGTGGAGGTATTGGGTGTGAAGGTGGGTGTGGCACACCAATGAGTCTGTGTGTGTGCGTGCGACCATGCCTGCGCGTGTGTAAGAGCGGTTGCTATGGGCCCCCATAGCAACGGTGCCTGCCACAGACAGCAAAAAAGTGCTTCTCAGCAGCAGCGCGCAACATCTCGTTCTGGCGCTAATTGTGGGCGAACCGTTAATGGTAGCTGAAAACTAAAATGACCGTGAGCGAGAGGAAGGCTGTGGCTTTCCATAAATGTAAATATTTTCCAAATATTCTGAGAAATGACCGAGTTACAGCGATTGAAAAAACACTGTCCCTCCATGAGGCAGATGATTCAGTTTACATTGGTTCTTATGGAGAGAACGGTGCGACTTTGGTCTAAACTGCTGCCTGCCATTTCACGTCAGAAAGAGCTAGGTCTTCAAACTTGGATTCATTTGAATCCCAGGAAAATTGTTTACAATCTGACCAAATTTCATTCCCCTAACATTTATAGTTTGGTCGTGAGGGCGATGCGATCGTGAAATTTTCAGGCGAATTTTTCACCTCTCCTCCACTCTACCAACTGACATGCCGCACTCTAAACAGAGCAGATTTTGAAAATTTTCACTTTTTTGAGGACTCACTGATCAAAAACTGTAAATCTCAGCCTGACAGAAAATACATTCCTGCGGAGACAAGAAAAATTACTGCGTTTTGATGGTTAAATGAAGTTTCTAGGTGAACGTATGGCGAAGCAGTGGCTTTTGGAAAAAAGGGGATTTTTTGAACCGATTTTTTTCGGTCCCCATTCATTTCCTATGGGACTTTTTTGGCAGTTTTTTGCGAATAATTCTGCGAAAAAATGACGAATGTCTTAGAAAAGTCATAGCCCGGGATTCCCGATGAAGCCGCACGTTTTGATATATAATTTGTTTTGATTTTCTCAAAGCCCTAGGACGAGTTAGCGACCGAAAAATGGCGGAAACGTGAAGAAAATATAATAATAAACGCAGCAGGAGAACAATAGTGGCTCGTGGCTTCGCCACGAGCCACTCTCCTCCCATTGCTTTGCAATGGAGAGGAGAGTGGCTCGTGTCGAAGCCCGAGCCCCTAACTAGACAATTCCCGCTCGCGGAAATCGTGGGAGGGGCTCGGGATGTGTGCATGTCCGGAGAGGCGTATTTCCGCGTTTTCCAGCCCATAACAGGCATTTATTTTGAAGTTGTTCCGTGCTTTTATTTTGAAAGCAAGAGACAGCAAGATCTCACCTGGTCAAAATTTGGATTGGAGTTACTGTAAAGGCTGTGTGAAGCTGAGAGGATTAACTGGCGTTTTCCAGTCCGTCCATCGCAGGCTTTTATTTTGAAATTGTGCTGTGCTTTTATTTTGAAAGGAAGAGATGGGAAGATCTCACCTGGTGAACATTTGGATTTAAGTTACTGTAAAGGCTGTGTGAAGCTGAGAGGTTTAACAGGCATTTCCAGTACCTTGCAGGCTTTTATTTTGACATTGTGCTGTGCTTTTATTTTGAACGGCAGAGACAGGAAGATGTCACCTGGTCAAAATTTAGATTGGAGTTACTCAAAAGGCTGTGTGAAGCTGAGAGGTTTAACTGGCGCTTTCAGTCCGTCGAAGGCTTTTATTTTGAAATTGTGCTGTGCTTTTATTTTGAAAGGCAAAGACAGGAAGATCTCACCTGGTCAACATTTGGATTGGAGTTACTCTAAAGCAGGTGTGTCAAAGTCAGTTCCTGGAGGTCCACTATCCTCTATGTTCTAGATGTTTCCCTCTTCCAACACACCTGATTCAAATGATCACCTCATCATCAAGCTCAGCAGAAGCCTGATAACGAGCCTGATCATTTGAATCAGGTGTGTTGGAACTGAGTTTGACACCCCTGCTCTAAAGGCTGTGTGAAGCTGAGAGGTTTAACTGGTGTTTTCAGGCCCATCACAGGCTTTTATTTTGAAATTGTGCTGTGCTTTTATTTTGAAAGGGAAAGACATGAAGATCTCACCTGGTCAACATTTGGATTGGAGTTACTCTAAAGCAGGGGTGTCAAACTCAGTTCCTCGAGGTCCACTATCCTCTATGTTTTAGATGTTTCCCTGTTCCAACACACCTGATTCAAATAATCAGCTCATCATTAAGCTCAGCAGAAGCCTGATAACGAGCCTGATCATTTGAATCAGGTGTGTTGGAACTGAGTTTGACACCCCTGCTCTCAAGGCTGTGTGAAGCTGAGAGGTTTTCAGGCTGAAATGCAGCTCCTGTGGAGGTATTGGGTGTGAAGGTGGGTGTGGCACACCAATGAGTCTGTGTGTGTGCGTGCGAGCATGCCTGCGCGTGTGTAAGGGCGGTTGCTATGGGCCCCCATAGCAACGGTGCCTGCCACAGACAGCAGAAAAGTGCTTCTCAGCAGCACCGCGCAACGTCTCGTTCTGGCGCTAATTGTGGGCGAACCGTTAATGCGAGCTGAAAACTAAAATGACCGTGAGCGAGAGGAAGGCTGTGGCTATCCATAGATATGATTATTTTCCAAATATTGAGAGAAATGACCGAGTTACAGCGATTTAAAAAACACTGTCCCTCCATGAGCCAGATGATTCAGTTTACATTGGTTCTTATGGGGAGAACGGTGCAACTTTGGTCTAAACTGCTGCCTGCCATTTCCCTTCAGAAAGAGCTAGGTCTTCAAACTTGGATTCATTTGAATCCCAGGAAAATTGTCTACAATCTGACCAAATTTCATTCTCCTAACATTTATCGTTTGGTCGTGAGGGCGATGCGATCGTGAAATTTTCAGGCGGATTTTTCTCCTCTCCTCCACTCTACCAACTGACATGCCGCACTCTAACCAGAGCAGATTTTGAGAATTTTCACTTTTTTGAGGACTCACTGACGAAAAACTATAAATCTCAGCCTGACATAAAATACATTCCTGCGAAGACAAGAAACATCACTGCGTTTTGATGGTTAAATGAAGTTTCTAGGTGACCGTATGGCGAAGCAGTGGCGTTTGGAAAAAAGTGGATTTTTTGAGCCGAATTTTTTCACTCCCCATTCATTTTCTATGGGACTTTTGTCGCAGTTTTTTGCGAATAATTCTGCGAAAAAATGACGAATGTCTTAGAAAAGTCATAGCACACTATTCCCGATGAAGCCGCACGTTTTGATATATAATTTGCTTTGATTTTCTCAAAGCCCTAGGAGGAGAAGCGAATCGAAAAACGGCGGAAACGTGATTAATAAAATATAATAAACGCAGCAGGAGAACAATAGTGGCTCGTGGCTTCGCCACGAGCCACTCTCCTCCCATTGCTTTGCAATGGAGAGGAGAGTGGCTCGTGTCGAAGCCCGAGCCCCTAACTAGACAATTCCCGCACGCGGAAATCGTGGGAGGGGCTCGGGATGTGTGCATGTCCGGAGCTGGGCAGGAGAGGGTTATTTTTTGGTCCGTCACAGGCTTTTATTTTGAAATTGTGCTGTGCTTTTATTTTGAAAGGCAGAGACAGGAAGATGTCACCTGGTCAAAATTTGGATTGGAGTTACTGTAAAGGCTGTGTGAAGCTGAGAGGTTTAACTGGCATTTCCAGTCTTTCACAGGCTTTTATTTAGAAATTGTGCTGTGCTTTTATTTTGAAAGGCAGAGACAGGAAGATCTCACCTGGTCAAAATTTGGATTGGAGTTACTGTAAAGGCTGTGTGAAGCTGAGAGGTTTAACTGGCATTTCCAGTCTTTCACAGGCTTTTATTTTGAAATTTTGCTGTGCTTTTATTTTGAAAGGCAAAGACAGGAAGATCTCACCTGGTCAACATTTGGATTGGAGTTACTGTAACGGCTGTGTGAAGCTGAGGGGTTCAACTGGTGTTTTCCGGTGTGTGGAAGGCTTTTATTTTCAAAGTGTGCTGTGCGTTTATTTTGAAAGACAGAGAAAGGAAGATCTGACCTGGTCAATATTTGGATTGGAGTTACTCTATAGCAGGGGTGTCTAATTCAGTTCCTGGAGGTCCACTATCCTCTGTGTTGTACATGTTTCCTTCTTATAACACACCTGATTCAAATGATTAGCTATCATTAAGCTCAGCAGAAGCCTGATAACGAGACTGATCATTTGAATCAGGTGTGTTGGAACTGAGTTTGACACCCCTGCTCGAAAGGCTGTGTGAAGCTGAGAGGTTTAACTGATTTTCAGGCTGAAATGCAGCTCCTGTGGAGGTATTGGGTGTGAAGGTGGGTGTGGCACACCAATGAGTCTGTGTGTGTGCGTGGGACCATGCCTGCGCGTGTGTAAGGGCGGTTGCTATGGGCCCCCATAGCAACGGTGCCTGCCACAGACAGCAGAAAAGTGCTTCTCAGCAGCAGCGCGCAACGTCTCGTTCTGGCGCTAATTGTGGGCTAACCGTGAATGGTAGCTGAAAACCGAAATGACCGTGAGCGAGAGGAAGGCTGTGGCTTTCCATAAATGTAATTGTTGTCCAAATATTGTGAGAAATGACCGAGTTACAGCGATTTAAAAAACACTGTCCCTCCATGAGGCAGATGATTCAGTTTACATTGGTTCTTATGGAGAGAACGGTGCGACTTTGGTCTAAACTGCTGCCTGCCATTTCACGTCAGAAAGAGCTAGGTCTTCAAACTTGGATTCATTTGAATCCCAGGAAAATTGTTTACAATCTGACCAAATTTCATTCCCCTAACATTTATAGTTTGGTCGTGAGGGCGATGCGATCGTGAAATTTTCAGGCGAATTTTTCACCTCTCCTCCACTCTACCAACTGACATGCCGCACTCTAAACAGAGCAGATTTTGAAAATTTTCACTTTTTTGAGGACTCACTGATCAAAAACTGTAAATCTCAGCCTGACAGAAAATACATTCCTGCGGAGACAAGAAAAATTACTGCGTTTTGATGGTTAAATGAAGTTTCTAGGTGAACGTATGGCGAAGCAGTGGCGTTTGGAAAAAAGGGGATTTTTTGAGCCGATTTTTTTCGGTCCCCATTCATTTCCTATGGGACTTTTTTGGCAGTTTTTTGCGAATAATTCTGCGAAAAAATGACGAATGTCTTAGAAAAGTCATAGCCCGGGATTCCCGATGAAGCCGCACGTTTTGATATATAATTTGTTTTGATTTTCTCAAAGCCCTAGGACGAGTTAGCGACCGAAAAACGGCGGAAACGTGAAGAAAATATAATAATAAACGCAGCAGGAGAACAATAGTGGCTCGTGGCTTCGCCACGAGCCACTCTCCTCCCATTGCTTTGCAATGGAGAGGAGAGTGGCTCGTGCCGAAGCCCGAGCCCCTAATAATAAACGCAGCAGGAGAACAATAGTGGCTCGTGGCTTCGCCACGAGCCACTCTCCTCCCATTGCTTTGCAATGGAGAGGAGAGTGGCTCGTGTCGAAGCCCGAGCCCCTAACTAGACAATTCCCGCTCGCGGAAATCGTGGGAGGGGCTCGGGATGTGTGCATGTCCGGAGAGGCGTATTTCCGCGTTTTCCAGCCCATAACAGGCATTTATTTTGAAGTTGTTCCGTGCTTTTATTTTGAAAGCAAGAGACAGCAAGATCTCACCTGGTCAAAATTTGGATTGGAGTTACTGTAAAGGCTGTGTGAAGCTGAGAGGATTAACTGGCGTTTTCCAGTCCGTCCATCGCAGGCTTTTATTTTGAAATTGTGCTGTGCTTTTATTTTGAAAGGAAGAGATGGGAAGATCTCACCTGGTGAACATTTGGATTTAAGTTACTGTAAAGGCTGTGTGAAGCTGAGAGGTTTAACAGGCATTTCCAGTACCTTGCAGGCTTTTATTTTGACATTGTGCTGTGCTTTTATTTTGAACGGCAGAGACAGGAAGATGTCACCTGGTCAACATTTAGATTGGAGTTACTCAAAAGGCTGTGTGAAGCTGAGAGGTTTAACTGGCGTTTTCAGTCCGTCGAAGGCTTTTATTTTGAAATTGTGCTGTGCTTTTATTTTGAAAGGCAAAGAAAGGAAGATCTCACCTGGTCAACATTTGGATTGGAGTTACTCTAAAGCAGGTGTGTCAAAGTCAGTTCCTGGAGGTCAACTATCTTCTATGTTCTAGATCTTTCCTTCTTCCAACACACCTGATTCAAATAATCAGCTCATCATCAAGCTCAGCAGAAGCCTGATAACGAGCCTGATCATTTGAATCAGGTGTGTTGGAACTGAGTTTGACACCCCGGCTCTAAAGGCTGTGTGAAGCTGAGAGGTTTAACTGGTGTTTTCAGGCCCATCGCAGGCTTTTATTTTGAAATTGTGCTGTGCTTTTATTTTGAAAGTGAAAGACAGGAAGATCTCACCTGGTCTACATTTGGATTGGAGTTACTCTAAAGCAGGGGTGTCAAACTCAGTTTCTGGAGGACCACTATCCTCTGTGTTCTAGATGTTTCCTTCTTACAACACACCTGATTCAAATGATACACTATCATTAAGCTCAGCAAAAGCCTGATAACGAGCCTGATCATTTGAATCAGGTGTGTTGGAAGTGAGTTTGACACCCCTGCTGTAAAGGCTGTGTGAAGCTGAGAGGTTGAACTGGCGTTTCCAGTCCGTCGCAGGCTTTTATTTTGAAATTGTGCTGTGCTTTTATTTTGAAAGGCAGAGACAGGAAGATCTCACCTGGTCAAAATTTAGATTGGAGTTACTTTAAAGGCTGTATGAAGCTGAGAGGTTTAACTGGCGTTTCCAGTCCGTCACAGGCTTTTATTTTGAAATTTTGCTGTGCTTTTATTTTGAAAGGCAGAGACGGATTGGTCTCACCCGGTCAAAATTTGGATTGGAGTTACTGTAAAGCAGTGGTGTCAAACTCAGTTCCTGGAGGTCCACTATCCTCTGTGTTCTAGATGTTTCCTTCTTACAACACACCTGATTCAAATGATAGGCTATCATGAAGCTCAGCAGAAGCCTGATAACGAGCCTGATCATTTGAATCAGGTGTGTTGGAAGTGAGTTTGTCACCCCTGCTCTAAAGGCTGTGTGAAGCTGAGAGGTTGAACTGATTTTCAGGCTGAAATGCAGCTCCTGTGGAGGTATTGGGTGTGAAGGTGGGTGTGGCACACCAATGAGTCTGTGTGTGTGCGTGGGAGCATGCCTGCGCGTGTGTAAGGGCGGTTGCTATGGGCCCCATAGCAACGGTGCCTGCCACAGACAGCAGAAAAGTGCTTCTCAGCAGCAGCGCGCAACGTCTCGTTCTGGCGCTAACTGTGGGCTAACCGTGAGTGCTAGCTGAAAACCAAAATGACCATGAGCGAGAGGAAGGCTGTGGCTAACCATAAATGTAATTATTTTCCAAATATTGTGAGAAATGACCGAGTTACAGCGATTTAAAAAACACTGTCCCTCCATGAGGCAGATGATTCAGTTTACATTGGTTCCTATGGAGAGAACGGTGCGACTTTGGTCTAAACTGCTGCCTGCCATTTCACTTCAGAAAGAGCTTGGTCTTCAAACTTGGATTCATTTGAATCCCAGGAAATTTGTCTACAATCTGACCAAATTTCATTCCCCTACCATTTATCGTATGGTCGTGAGGGCGATGCGATCGTGAAATTTTCAGGCGGATTTTTCTCCTCTCCTCCACTCTACCAACTGACATCACGCACTCTAACCAGAGCAGATTTTGAGAATTTTCACTTTTTTGAGGACTCACTGATCAAAAACTGTAAATGTCAGCCTGACATAAAATACATTCCTGCGGAGACAAGAAAAATCACTGCGTTTTGATGGTTAAATGAAATTTCTAGGTGAACGTATGGCGAAGCAGTGGCGTTTGGAATAAAGTGGATTTTTTCAACCGATTTTTTTCAGTCCCCATTCATTTTCTATGGGACTTTTGTCGCAGTTTTTTGCGAATAATTCTGCGAAAAAATGACAAATTTCTTAGAAAAGTCATAGCCCGGGATTCCCGATGAAGCCGCACGTTTTGATGTATAATTTGTTTTGATTTTCTCAAAGCCCTAGGACGAGTTAGCGACCGAAAAATGGCGGAAACGTGAAGAAAATATAATAATAAACGCAGCAGGAGAACAATAGTGGCTCGTGGCTTCGCCACGAGCCACTCTCCTCCCATTGCTTTGCAATGGAGAGGAGAGTGGCTCGTGCCGAAGCCCGAGCCCCTAACTAGACAATTCCCGCTCGCGGAAATCGTGGGAGGGGCTCGGGATGTGTGCATGTCCGGATCTCACCAGGTCAAAATTTGAATTGGAGTTACTCAAAAGGCTGTGTGAAGGTGAGAGGTTTAACTGGCAAATTGTGCTGTGCTTTTATTTTGAACGGCAGAGACAGGAAGATCTCACCTGGTCAAAATTTGGATTGGAGTTACTGTAAAGGCTGTGTTAAGCTGAGAGGTTTAACTGGCAAATTGTGCTGTGCTTTTATTTTGAAAGGCAGAGACAGGAAGATCTGACCTGGTCAAAATTTGAATTGGAGTTACTCTAAAGGCTGTGTGAAGCTGAGAGGTTTAACTGGCATTTTTTGGTCTGTTGCAGGGTTTTATTTTGAAATTGTGCTGTGCTTTTATTTTGAAAGGCAGAGACAGGAAGATCTCACCTGGTCAAAATTTGAATTGGAATTACTCAAAAGGCTGTGTGAAGCTGAGAGGTTTAAGTGGCGTTTCCAGTCCGTCGCAGGCTTTTATTTTGAAATTGTGCTGTGCTTTTATTTTGAAATGCAGAGACAAGAAGATCTCACCTGGTCAAAATTTCGATTGGAGTTACTCTAAAGGCTGTGTGAAGCTGAGAGGTTTAACTGGCAAATTGTGCTTTAAAGTAATTTTGAAAGGCAGAGACAGGAAGATCTCACCTGGTCAAAATTTCGATTGGAGTTACTCTAAAGGCTGTGTGAAGCTGAGAGGTTTAACTGGCAAATTGTGCTTTAAAGTAATTTTGAAAGGCAGAGACAGGAAGATCTCACCTGGTCAACATTTGGATTGGAGTTACTGTAAAGGCTGTGTGAAGCTGAGAGGTTTAACTGGCGTTTCCAGTCTGTCGCAGGCTTTTATTTTGAAATCGTGCTGTGCTTTTATTTTGAAAGGTAACGACCGGAAGATCTGACCTTGGATTGGAGTTACTGTAAAGCAGGGGTGTGAAACTCAGTTCCTGGAGGTCCACTATCCTCTGTGTTCCAGATGTTTCCTTCTTACAACACACCTGATTCAAATGATTAGCTATCATTAAGCTCAGCAGAAGCCTGATAACGAGCCTGATCATTTGAATCAGGTGTGTTGGAACTGAGTTTGACACCCCTGCTCTAAAGGCTGTGTGAAGCTGAGAGGTTTAACTGGCGTTTCCAGTCCGTCGCAGGCTTTTATTTTGAAATTGTGCTGTGCTTTTATTTTGAAAGGCAAAGACAGGACGATCTCACCTGGTCAACATTTGGATTGGAGTTACTCTAAAGCAGGTGTGTCAAACTCAGTTCCTGGAGGTCCACTATCCTCTATGTTCCAGATGTTTCCTTCTTACAACACACCTGATTCAAATGATCACCTCATCATCAAGCTCAGCAGAAGCCTGATAACGAGCCTGATCATTTGAATCAGGTGTGTTGGAACTGAGTTTGACACCCCTGCTCTCAAGACTGTGTGAAGCTGAGAGGTTTCAGTGATTTTCAGGCTGAAATGCAGCTCCTGTGGAGGTATTGGGTGTGAAGGTGGGTGTGGCACACCAATGAGTCTGTGTGTGTGCGTGGGAGCGTGCCTGCGCGTGTGTAAGGGCGGTTGCTATGGGCCCCCATAGCAACGGTGCCTGCCACAGACAGCAGAAAAGTGCTTCTCAGCAGCAGCGCGCAACGTCTCATTCTGGCGCTAATTGTGGGCTAACCGTGAATGGTAGCTGAAAACTAAAATGACCGTGAGCGAGAGGAAGGCTGTGGCTTTCCATAAATGTAATTATTTTCCAAATATTGTGAGAAATGACCGAGTTACAGCGATTTAAAAAACACTGTCCCTCCATGAGGCAGATGATTCAGTTTACATTGGTTCTTATGGAGAGAACGGTGCAACTTTGGTCTAAACTGCTGCCTGCCATTTCACTTCAGAAAGAGCTAGATCTTCAAACTTGGATTCATTTGAATCCCAGGAAATTTGTCTACAATCTGACCAAATTTCATTCTCCTGTCTGTTATCGTTTGGTCGTGAGGGCGATGCGATCGGGAAATTTTCAGGCGGATTTCTCTCCTCTCCTCCACTCTACCAACTGACATGCCGCACTCTAACCAGAGCAGATTTTGAGAATTTTAACTTTTTTGAGGACTCACTGATGAAAAACTGTAAATCTCAGCCTGACATAAACTACATTCCTGCGGAGACAAGAAAAATCACTGCATTTTGATGGTTAAATGAAGTTTCTAGGTGAACGTATGGCGAAGCAGTGGCGTTTGGAAAAAAGTGGATTTTTTCAGCCGATTTTTTTCACTCCCCATTCATTTTCTATGGGAATTTTTGCGCAGTTTTTTGCGAATAATTCTGCGATAAAATGACGAATTTCTTAGAAAAGTCATAGCACACTATTCCCGATGAAGCCGCACATTTTGATATATAATTTGTTTTGGTTTTCTCAAAGCCCTAGGACGAGTTAGCGACCGAAAAACGGCGGAAACGTGAAGAAGAAAAGACTAGACAATTCCCGCTGGTGCGGAAATCGTGGGAGGGGCTCGGGATGGGTGCATGTCCGGAGAGGCATATTTCGGCATTTTCCGGTCCGTCACAGGTTTTTATTTTGAAAGTGTGCTGTGCTTTTATTTTGAAAGGCAGAGACAGTAAGAGCTCACCTGGTCAAACTTTTGATTGGAGTTACTCAAAAGGCGATGTGAAGCTGAGAGTTTAAACTGGCATTTCCAGTCTGTCGCAGGCTTTTATTTTGAAATTGTGCTGTGTTTTATTTTGAAAGGCAGAGACAAGAAGATCTCACCTGGTCAAAATTTCAATTGGAGTTACTCTCAAGGCTGTGTGAAGCTGAGAGGTTTAACTGGTGTTTCCAGTCTGTCGCAGGCTTTTATTTTGAAATTGTGCTGTGCTTTTATTTTGAAAGGCAGAGACAAGAAGATCTCACCTGGTCAAAATTTGGATTGGAGTTACTCTATAGGCTGTGTGAAGCTGAGAGGTTTAACTGGCATTTTTTGGTCTGTTGCAGGCTTTTATTTTGAAATTGTGCTGTGCTTTTATTTTGAAAGGCAGAGACAGGAAGATCAGACCTGATTAAACTTTGGATTGGAGTAAAGGCTGTTTTAAGCTGAGAGGTTTAACTGGTGTTTTCAGTACCATCGCAGGCTTTTATTTAGAAATTGTGCTGTGCTTTTATTTTGAAAGGCAGAGACAGGGAGATCTCACCTGGTCAAAATTTGGATTGGAGTTATTGTAAAGGCTGTGTGAAGCTGAGAGGTTTAACTGGTGTTTTCAGGCCCATCACAGGCTTTTATTTTGAAATTGTGCTGTGCTTTTATTTTGAAAGGGAAAGACATGAAGATCTCTCCTGGTCAACATTTGGATTGGAGTTACTGTAAAGCAGGGGTGTCAAACTCAGTTCCTCGAGGTCCACTATCCTCTGTGTTCTAGATGTTTCCCTCTTCCAACACACCTGATTCAAATAATCAGCTCATCATTAAGCTCAGCAGAAGCCTGATAACGAGCCTGATCATTTGAATCAGGTGTGTTGGAACTGAGTTTGACACCCCTGCTCTCAAGGCTGTGTGAAGCTGAGAGGTTTAACTGATTTTCAGGCTGAAATGCAGCTCCTGTGGAGGTATTGGGTGTGAAGGTGGGTGTGGCACACCAATGAGTCTGTGTGTGTGCGTGCGAGCATGCCTGCGTGTGTGTAAGGGCGGTTGCTATGGGCCCCCATAGCAACGGTGCCTGCCACAGACAGCAGAAAAGTGCTTCTCAGCAGCACCGCGCAACGTCTCGTTCTGGCGCTAATTGTGGGCGAACCGTTAATGCGAGCTGAAAACTAAAATGACCGTGAGCGAGAGGAAGGCTGTGGCTATCCATAGATATGATTATTTTCCAAATATTGAGAGAAATGACCGAGTTACAGCGATTTAAAAAACACTGTCCCTCCATGAGCCAGATGATTCAGTTTACATTGGTTCTTATGGGGAGAACGGTGCAACTTTGCTCTAAACTGCTGCCTGCCATTTCCCTTCAGAAAAAGCTAGGTCTTCAAACTTGGATTCATTTGAATCCCAGGAAAATTGTCTACAATCTGACCAAATTTCATTCCCCTAACATTTATCGTTTTGTCGTGAGGGCGATACGATCGGGAAATTTTCAGGCGAATTTTTCACCTCTCCTCCACTCTACCAACTGACATGCCGCACTCTAAACACAGCAGATTTTGAGAATTTTCACATTTTTGAGGACTCACTGATCAAAAACTGTAAATCTCAGCCTGACATAAACTACATTCCTGCGGAGACAAGAAAAATCACTGCGTTTTGATGGTTAAATGAAGTTTCTAGGTGAACGTATGGCGAAGCAGTGGCGTTTGGAAAAAAGTGGATTTTTTGAGCCGATTTTTTTCACTCCCCATTCATTTCCTATGGGACTTTTTGCGCAGTTTTTTGCGAATAATTCTGCGAAAAAATGACGAATTTCTTAGAAAAGTCATAGCACACTATTCCCGATGAAGCCGCACGTTTTGATGTATAATTTGCTTTGGTTTTCTCAAAGGCCTAGGACGAGAAGCGAATCGAAAAATGGCGGAAACGTGAAGAAAAAAAGACTAGACAATTCCCGCTCGCGGAAATCGTGGGAGGGGCTTGGGATGTGTGCATGTCCGGAGCAGCGCACGAGAGGCAAGAAGATCTCACCTGGTCAAAATTTGGATTGGAGTTACTGTAAAGGCTGTGTGAAGCTGAGAAGTGTAACAGGCAAATTGTGCTGTGCTTTTATTTTGAGAGGAAGAGACAAGAAGATCAGACCTGGTCAAAATTTAGATTGGAGTTACTCTAAAGGCTGTGTGAAGCAGAGAGGTTTAACTGGCGTTTCCAGTCCATCATAGGCTTTTATTTTGAAATTGTGCTGTTCTTTTATTTTGAAAGGCACAGACAGGAAGAACTCACCTGGTCAACATTTTAATTGGAGTAACTGTAAAGGCTGTGTGAAGCTGAGAGGTTTAACTGGGATTTCCAGTCTGTCGCAGGCTTTTATTTTGAAATTGTGCTGTGCTTTTATTTTGAAAGGCAGAGACAGGAAGATCTCATCTGGTCAAAATTTGGATTGGAGTTACTCTAAAGGCTGTGTGAAGCTGAGAGGTTTAACTGGCAAATTGTGCTGTAAAGTAATTTTGAAAGGCAGAGACAGGAAGATCTCACCTGGTCAAAATTTGGATTGGAGTTACTCAAAAGGCTGTGTGAAGCTGAGAGGTTCAATTGGCGTTTCTAGTCCGTCACAGGCTTTTATTTTGAAATTGTGCTGTGCTTTTATTGTGAAAGGCAGAGACAGGAAAATCTCACCTGGTCAACATTTGGATTGGAGTTATTGTAAAGGCTGTGTGAAGCTGAGAGGTTTAACTGGTGTTTTCAGGCCCATCGCAGGCTTTAATTTTGAAATTGTGCTGTGCTTTTATTTTGAAAGGCAGAGACAAGAAGATCTCACCTGGTCAAAATTTGGATTGGAGTTACTCTAAAGGCTGTGTGAAGCTGAGAGGTTCAATTGGCGTTTCTAGTCCGTCACAGGCTTTTATTTTGAAATTGTGCTGTGCTTTTATTGTGAAAGGCAGAGACAGGAAAATCTCACCTGGTCAACATTTGGATTGGAGTTATTGTAAAGGCTGTGTGAAGCTGAGAGTTTTAACTGGTGTTCTCTAGCCCATCGCAGGCTTTTATTTTGAAATTGTGCTGTGCTTTTATTTTGAAAGAGAAAGACAGGAAGATCTCACCTGGTCAACATTTGGATTGGAGTTACTCAAAAGCTGGGGTGTCAAACTCAGTTCCTGGAGGTCCACTATCCTCTATGTTCTAGATGTTTCCTTCTTACAACACACCTGATTCAAATAATCACCTAATCATTAATCCCAGCAGAAGCATTATAACGAGCCTGATCATTTGAATCAGGTGTGTTGGACCTGAGTTTGACACCCCTGCTCTAAAGGCTGTGTGAAGCTGAGAGGTTTAACTGGCGTCTCCAGTCCGTCACAGGCTTTTATTTTAAAATTGTGCTGTGCTTTTATTTTGAAAGGCAGAGATGGGAAGATCTCACCTGGTCAAAATTTGGATTGGAGTTACCCCAAAGCAGGGGTGTCAAACTCAGTTCCTGGAGGTCCACTATCCTCTATGTTCTAGATGTTTCCTTCTGACAACACACCTGATTCAAATAATCAGCTCATCATTAAGCTCAGCAGAAGCATTATAACGAGCCTGATCATTTGAATCAGGTGTGTTGGAACTGAGTTTGACACCCCTGCTCTAAAGGCTGTGTGAAGCTGAGAGGTTGAACTGATTTTCAGGCTGAAATGCAGCTCCTGTGGAGGTATTGGGTGTGAAGGTGGGCGTGGCACACCAATGAGTCTGTGTGTGTGCGTGCGAACATGCCTGCGCGTGTGTAAGGGCGGTTGCTATGGGCCCCCATAGCAACGGTGCCTGCCACAGACAGCAGAAAAGTGCTTCTCAGCAGCAGCGCGCAACGTCTCGTTCTGGCGCTAACTGTGGGCTAACCGTGAGTGCTAGCTGAAAACCGAAATGACCGTGAGCGAGAGGAAGGCTGTGGCTAACCAGAAATGTAATTATTTTCCAAATATTGTGAGAAATGACCGAGTTACAGCGATTTAAAAAACACTGTCCCTCCATGAGGCAGATGATTCAGTTTACATTGGTTCCTATGGAGAGAACGGTGCGACTTTGGTCTAAACTGCTGCCTGCCATTTCACTTCAGAAAGAGCTAGGTCTTCAAACTTGGATTCATTTGAATCCCAGGAAATTTGTCTACAATCTGACCAAATTTCATTCCCCTAACATTTATCGTTTGGTCATGAGGGCGATGCGATCGTGAAATTTTCAGGCGGATTTTTCTCCTCTCCTCCACTCTACCAACTGACATCACGCACTCTAACCAGACCAGATTTTGAGAATTTTCACTTTTTTGAGGACTCACTGATCAAAAACTGTAAATCTCAGCCTGACATAAAATACATTCCTGCGAAGACAAGAAAAATCACTGCGTTTTGATGGTTAAATGAAGTTTCTAGGTGAACGTATGGCGAAGCAGTGGCGTTTGGAAAAAAGTGGATTTTTTGAGCCGATTTTTTTTGGTCCCCATTCATTTCCTATGGGACTTTTTTGGCAGTTTTTTGCGAATAATTCTGCGATAAAATGACGAATTTCTTAGAAAAGTCATAGCACACTATTCCCGATGAAGCCGCACGTTTTGATATATAATTTGCTTTGGTTTTCTCAAAGCCCTAGGAGGAGAAGCGAATCGAAAAACGGCGGAAACGTGAAGAAAAGAGAACTAGACAATTCCCGCTGGTGCGGAAATCGTGGGAGGGGCTCGGGATGTGTGCATGTCCGGAGAGGCGTGTTTATTCTAACGGCTGTGTGAAGCTGAGAGGTTTTGGTGACATTTTCCGGTCCGTCACTGGCTTTTATTTTGAAATCGTGCTGTGCTTTTATTTTGAAAGGCAGAGAAAGGAAGATCTCACCTGGTCAAAATTTGGATTGAAGTTACTGTAAAAGCTGTGTGAAGCTGAGATGTTTAACTGGCGTTTCCAGTCTGTCGCAGGCTTTTATTTAGAAATTGTGCTGTGCTTTTATTTTGAAAGGCAGAGACAGGAAGATGTCACCTGGTCAAAATTTGGATTGGAGTTATTGTAAAGGCTGTGTGAAGCTGAGAGGTTTAACTGGCTTTTTCAGGCCCATCACAGGCTTTTATTTTGAAATTGTGCTGTGCTTTTATTTTGAAAGGCAGAGACAAGAAGATCTCACCTGGTCAAAATTTCGAATGGAGTTACTCTAAAGGCTGTGTGAAGCTGAGAGGTTTAACTGGCAAATTGTGCTTTAAAGTAATTTTGAAAGGCAGAGACAGGAAGATCTCACCTGGTCAAAATTTGGATTGGAGTTACTATAAAGGCTGTGTGAAGCTGAGAGGTTTAACTGGCATTTCCAGTGTGTCGCAGGCTTTTATTTTGAAATTGTGCTCTGCTTTTATTTTGAAAGGCAAAGACAGGTAGATTTCACCCTGTCAAAATTTGGATTGGAGTTACCCCAAACCAGGGGTGTCAAACTCAGTTCCTGGAGGTCCACTATCCTCTGTGTTTTAGATGTTTACCTCTTCCACCACACCTGATTCAAATGATCAGCTTATCATGAAGCTCTGCAGAAGCATTATAACAAGCCTGATCATTTGAATCAGGTGATTTGGAACAGGGAAACATCTAAAACATAGAGGATTGGAGTTACTCTAAAGGCTGAGTGAAGCTGAGAGGTTTAACTGGCGTTTCCAGTCCGTCACAGGCTTTTATTTTAAAATTGTGCTGTGCTTTTATTTTGAAAGGCAGAGATGGGAAGATCTCACCTGGTCAAAATTTGGACTGGAGTTATTGTAAAGGCTGTGTGAAGCTGAGAGGTTTAACTGGCGTTTCCAGTCCGTCACAGGCTTTTATTTTAAAATTGTGCTGTGCTTTTATTTTGAAAGGGAAAGACAGGAAGATCTCACCTGGTCAACATTTGGATTGGAGTTACTCTAAAGCAGGGGTGTCTCACTCAGTTCCTGGAGGTCCACTAGCCTCTATGTTCTAGATGTTTCCTTCTTACAACACACCTGATTCAAATGATTAGCCATCATTAAGCTCAGCAGAAGCCTGATAACGAGCCTGATCATTTGAATCAGGTGTGTTATAACTGAGTTTGACACCCCTGCTCTAAAGGCTGTGTGAAGCTGAGAGGTTGAACTGATTTTCAGGCTGAAATGCAGCTCCTGTGGAGGTATTGGGTGTGAAGGTGGGTGTGGCACACCAATGAGTCTGTGTGTGTGCGTGGGAGCATGCCTGCGCGTGTGTAAGGGCGGTTGCTATGGGCCCCATAGCAACGGTGCCTGCCACAGACAGCAAAAAGTGCTTTTCAGAAGCAGCGCGCAACGTCTCGTTCTGGCGCTAACTGTGGGCTAACCGTGAATGCTAGCTGAAAACTAAAATGACCGTGAGCGAGAGGAAGGCTGTGGCTTTCCATAAATGTAATTATTTTTCAAATATTGTGAGAAATGACCGAGTTACAGCGATTTAAAAAACACTGTCCCTCCATGAGGCAGATGATTCAGTTTACATTGGTTCTTATGGAGAGACCGGTGCGACTTTGGTGTAAACTGCTGCCTGCCATTTCACTTCAGAAAGAGCGAGATCTTCAAACTTGGATTCATTTGAATCTCAGGAAAATTGTTTACAATCTGACCAAATTTCATTGTCCTATCTCTTATGGTTTGGTCGTGAGGGCGATGCGATCGGGAAATTTTCAGGCGAATTTTTCACCTCTCCTCCACTCTACCAACTGACATGCCGCACTCTAACCAGAGCAGATTTTGAGAATTTTCACTTTTTTGAGGACTCACTGATGAAAAACTGTAAATCTCAGCCTCACATAAAATACATTCCTGCGAAGACAAGAAAAATCACTGCGTTTTGATGGTTAAATGAAGTTTCTAGGTGACCGTATGGCGAAGCAGTGGCGTTTGGAAAAAAGTTGATTTTTTGAGCCGATTTTTTTCACTCCCCATTCATTTCCTATGGGACTTTTGTCGCAGTTTTTTGCGAATAATTCTGCGAAAAAATGACGAATTTCTTAGAAAAGTCATAGCCCGGGATTCCCGATGAAGCCGCACGTTTTGATATATAATTTGTTTTGATTTTCTCAAAGCCCTAGGACGAGTTAGCGACCGAAAAATGGCGGAAACGTGAAGAAAATATAACTAGACAATTCCCGCACGCGGAAATCGTGGGAGGGGCTCGGGATGTGTGCATGTCCGGAGCTGGGCAGGAGAGGGTTATTTTTTGGTCCATCACAGGCTTTTATTTTGAAATTGTGCTGTGCTTTTATTTTGAAAGGCAGAGACAGGAAGATCTCACCTAGTCAAACTTTCGATTCGAGTTACTCAAAAGGCTTTCTAAAGCTTAGAGGTTTAACTGGCAAATTTTGCTGTGCTTTTATTTTGAAAGGCAAAGACGGGAAGATCTCACCTGGTCAAAATTTGGATTGGAGTTACTATAAAGACTGTGTGAAGCTGAGAGGTTTAACTGGTGTTTTCAGGCCCATCACAGGCTTTTATTTTGAAATTTTGCTTTACTTTTATTTTGAAAGTGAAACACATGAAGATCTCACCTGGTCAACATTTGGATTGGAGTTACTCTAAAGCAGGGGTGTCAAACTCAGTTCCTGGAGGTCCACTATCCTCTATGTTTTAGATGTTTCCCTCTTCCAACACACCTGTTTCAAATAATCAGCTCATCATCAAGCTCAGCAGAAGCCTGATAACGAGCCTGATCATTTGAATCAGGTGTGTTCGAACTGAGTTTTACACCCCTGCTATGAAGGCTCTGTTAAGCTGAGAGGTTTAACTGGCGTTTCCAGTCCGTCACAGGTTTTTATTTTGAAATTGTGCTGTGCTTTTATTTTGAAAGGCAAAGACAGGAAGATCTCACCTGGTCAACATTTCGATTGGAGTTACTGTAAAGCAGCGGTGTGAAACTCAGTTCCTGGAGGTCCACTATCCTCTATGTTCTAGATCTTTCCTTCTTCCAACACACCTGATTCAAATAATCAGCAGAAGCCTGATAACGAGCCTGATCATTTGAATCAGGTGTGTTGGAACTGAGTTTGACACCCCTGCTGTAAAGGCTGTGTGAAGCCGAGAGGTTGAACTGATTTTCAGGCTGAAATGCAGCTCCTGTGGAGGTATTGGGTGTGAAGGTGGGTGTGGCAGTCCACTGAGTCTGTGTGTGTGCGTGCGACCATGCCTGCGCGTGTGTAAGGGCGGTTGCTATGGGCCCCATAGCAACGGTGCCTGCCACAGACAGCAAAAAAGTGCTTCTCAGCAGCAGCGCGCAACGTCTCGTTCTGGCGCTAATTGTGGGCTAACCGTGAATGCTAGCTGAAAACCGAAATGACCGTGAGCGAGAGGAGGGCTGTGGCTTTCCATAAATGTAATTATTTTCCAAATATTGTGAGAAATGACCGAGTTACAGCGATTTTAAAAACACTGTCCCTCCATGAGCCAGATGATTCAGTTTACATTGGTTCTAATGGGGAGAACGGTGCGACTTTGGTCTAAACTGCTGCCTGCCATTTCTCTTCAGAAAGAGCTAGGTCTTCAAACTTGGATTCATTTGAATCCCAGGAAATTTGTCTACAATCTGACCAAATTTCATTCCCCTAACATTTATCGTTTGGTCGTGAGGGCGATGCGATCGTGAAATTTTCAGGCGGATTTTTCTCCTCTCCTCCACTCTACCAACTGACATGCCGCACTCTAACCAGAGCAGATTTTGAGAATTTTCACTTTTTTGAGGACTCACTGATCAAAACTATAAATCTCAGCCTGACATAAAATACATTCCTACGAAGACAAGAAAAATCACTGCATTTTGATGGTTAAATGAAGTTTCTAGGTGAACGTATGACGAAGCAGTGGCGTTTGGAAAAAAGTGGATTTTTTGAGCCGATTTTTTTCAGTCCCCATTCATTTTCTATGGGACTTTTTGCGCAGTTTTTTGCGTATAATTCTGCGAAAAAATGACGAATTTCTTAGAAAAGTCATAGCCCGGGATTCCCGATGAAGCCGCACGTTTTGATATATAATTTGTTTTGGTTTTCTCAAAGCCCTAGGACTAGTTAGCGACCGAAAAACGGCGGAAACGTTAATAATAAAAGATAAACGCAGCAGGAGAACAATAGTGGCTCGTGGCTTCGCCACGAGCCACTCTCCTCCCATTGCTTTGCAATGGAGAGGAGAGTGGCTCGTGTCGAAGCCCGAGCCCCTAACTAGACAATTCCCGCTCGCGGAAATCGTGGGAGGGGCTCGGGATGTGTGCATGTCCGGAGCTGGGCAGGAAAGGGTTATTTTTTGGTCCGTCATAGGCTTTTATTTTGAAATTGTGCTGTGCTTTTATTTTGAAAGGCAGAGACAAGAAGATCTCACCTGGTCAAAATTTGGATTGGAGTTACTCTCAAGGCTGTGTGAAGCTGAGAAGTTTAACTGGCATTTTTTGGTCTGTTGCAGGCTTTTATTTTGAAATTGTGCTGTGCTTTTATTTTGAAAGGCAGAGACAGGAAGATCTCACCTGGTCAAAATTTGGATTGGAGTAAAGGCTGTGTGAAGCTGAGAGGTTTAACTGGTGTTTTCAGGCCCATCGCAGGCTTTTATTTAGAAATTGTGCTGTGCTTTTATTTTGAAAGGCAGAGACAGGGAGATCTCACCTGGTCAAAATTTGGATTGGAGTTATTGTAAAGGCTGTGTGAAGCTGAGAGGTTTAACTGGTGTTTTCAGGCCCATCACAGGCTTTTATTTTGAAATTGTGCTGTGCTTTTATTTTGAAAGGGAAAGACATGAAGATCTCACCTGGTCAACATTTGGATTGGAGTTACTCTAAAGCAGGGGTGTCAAACTCAGTTCCTCGAGGTCCACTATCCTCTATGTTTTAGATGTTTCCCTGTTCCAACACACCTGATTCAAATAATCAGCTCATCATTAAGCTCAGCAGAAGCCTGATAACGAGCCTGATCATTTGAATCAGGTGTGTTGGAACTGAGTTTGACACCCCTGCTCTCAAGGCTGTGTGAAGCTGAGAGGTTTCAGTGATTTTCAGGCTGAAATGCAGCTCCTGTGGAGGTATTGGGTGTGAAGGTGGGTGTGGCACACCAATGAGTCTGTGTGTGTGCGTGCGAGCATGCCTGCGCGTGTGTAAGGGCGGTTGCTATGGGCCCCCATAGCAACGGTGCCTGCCACAGACAGCAGAAAAGTGCTTCTCAGCAGCACCGCGCAACGTCTCGTTCTGGCGCTAATTGTGGGCGAACCGTTAATGCGAGCTGAAAACTAAAATGACCGTGAGCGAGAGGAAGGCTGTGGCTATCCATAGATATGATTATTTTCCAAATATTGAGAGAAATGACCGAGTTACAGCGATTTAAAAAACACTGTCCCTCCATGAGCCAGATGATTCAGTTTACATTGGTTCTTATGGGGAGAACGGTGCGACTTTGGTCTAAACTGCTGCCTGCCATTTCCCTTCAGAAAGAGCTAGGTCTTCAAACTTGGATTCATTTGAATCCCAGGAAAATTGTCTACAATCTGACCAAATTTCATTCTCCTAACATTTATCGTTTGGTCGTGAGGGCGATGCGATCGTGAAATTTTCAGGCGGATTTTTCTCCTCTCCTCCACTCTACCAACTGACATGCCGCACTCTAACCAGAGCAGATTTTGAGAATTTTCACTTTTTTGAGGACTCACTGACGAAAAACTATAAATCTCAGCCTGACATAAAATACATTCCTGCGAAGACAAGAAACATCACTGCGTTTTGATGGTTAAATGAAGTTTCTAGGTGACCGTATGGCGAAGCAGTGGCGTTTGGAAAAAAGTGGATTTTTTGAGCCGAATTTTTTCACTCCCCATTCATTTTCTATGGGACTTTTTTCGCAGTTTTTTGCGAATAATTCTGCGAAAAAATGACGAATGTCTTAGAAAAGTCATAGCACACTATTCCCGATGAAGCCGCACGTTTTGATATATAATTTGCTTTGATTTTCTCAAAGCCCTAGGAGGAGAAGCGAATCGAAAAACGGCGGAAACGTGATTAATAAAATATAACTAGACAATTCCCGCTGGTGCGGAAATCGTGGGAGGGGCTCGGGATGTGTGCATGTCCGGAGAGGCGTATTTATTCTAACGGCTGTGTGAAGCTGAGAGGTTTTGGTGACATTTTCCGGTCCGTCACAGACTTTTATTTTAAAATTGTGCTGTGCTTTTATTTTCAAAGGCAGAGACATGAAGATCTCACCTGGTCAAAATTTGGACTGGAGATACTCTAAACGCTGTGTGAAGCTGAGAGGTTGAACTGGCAAATTGTGCAGTGCTTTTAATTTGAAAGGCAGAGACAGGAAGATCTCACCTGGTCAAAATTTGGATTGGAGTTACTCAAAAGGCTGTGTGAAGGTGAGAGGTTTAACTGGCAAATTGTGCTGTAAAGTAATTTTGAAAGGCAGAGACCTGAAGATCTCACCTGGTCAAAATTTGGATTGGAGTTACTCCAAAGGCTGTGTGAAGCTGAGAGGTTTAACTGGCATTTTTTGGTCTGTTGCAGGCTTTTATTTTGAAATTGTGCTGTGCTTTTATTTTGAAAGGCAAAGACAGGAAGATCTCACCTTGTCAACATTTGGATTGGAGTTACTCAAAAGGCTGAGTGAAGCTGAGAGGTTTCACTGGCGTTTCCAGTCTGTCACAGGCTTTTATTTTGCAATTGTGCTGTGCTTTTATTTTGAAAGGCAAAGACAGGAAGATCTCACCTTGTCAACATTTGGATTGGAGTTACTCTAAAGCAGGGATGTCAAACTCAGTTCCTGGAGGTTCACTATCCTCTATGTTTTAGATGTTTCCTTCTTCCAACACACCTGATTCAAATAATCAGCTCATCATTAATCCCAGCAGAAGCCTGATAACGAGCCCGATCATTTGAATCAGGTGTGTTGGAACTGAGTTTGACACCCCTGCAACAATGGTTGTGTGAAGCTGAGAGGTTGAACTGATTTTCAGGCTGAAATGTAGCTCCTGTGGAGGTATTGGGTGTGAAGGTGGGTGTGGCACTCCAATGAGTGGCCTCCATGCCACCGCTGATTGGTGTTGCTAGGCTGTTGCCGGGCGCCTGTCGGGAGAGGCATTTTTTCCAGAAGGTTCTGTCTGCAGTGTGTGTGTGTGTGTGTCAGTAGATAGCCGTACTTCCGGTTATTGTCGCTGGAGGTTTGAAATGCATTATGGGAAACGTAGTAGTATACTACAGTGTGAACGGTTGGCATTCTAATCATACTTATAGTACATAGTATACAGTATATACTCATTGAGTATGTATTATGGAGTACATAAATATGCCATTTCGGACACAGGCAAAGAGTCATAGAAAGAGTATTACAACCATACGTGAACAGAAGAGGATGAAATGAACTAATGACTAATAACATGAACAAGTTTATATATGGTATCTGTGGTGCAATTGGTTAATGTGTTTGGCTGTAAATTGAAGGGTTGGTGGTTCAAGCCCACTCAGTGATGATGATTCTCCTTTTCACAGTCTTATTTGCAACTTGCATGCTCTCATGTTTTTGTTTTTGTTTTTCTTCTTACCTTTCATGCTGCTGGAACTGTGAATTTCTCTTTGGAGATTAATAAAGTATCTGTCTATCTATCTATCTATCTATCTATCTATCTATCTATCTATCTATCTATCTATCTCTATCTATTAATAATATGAATAATATGTTCAAAATTAATTGGTTATGTTGCCTCAAAAGAGAAAATGTTAAAATGTGGAATGCAATACCAAATTATGTACTCAAAAAAATAGGAGGAATTCATTTTTTACTTAAATGTAATTATAAAATTGACAAAAATACCAATTCAATTATTAAACTTCCATAAACAGGCGTTGCTCTCCTGGGGGCTGATCGAACACATTTAACATCACCTTTTGTTTTCAGACTGACTTTATTATTATTTTAATTAAGTGTATTTTTTATTTATTAATGTTATTATTTTGATGCATTTTATTTACTATACCATTTTTTGCTGTTTTATTTAATGATTAATTTAATGACAGTTTTAAAAATATTTAATTAATATTTAGCATTTATATTTTTTGCTTTAATTTCATTCTTTACATTTTTCATTTTATTTTTTGTGATTCAATATTTGACTTTTGGATTTTTTAATTTTCCTATTTTTGATTTTATTGTGAATATTTTATTGTAGTTATTTTTAATTATAAAAGTAATTAGTATTTTTATGTTGCACTATTGTGTTTTTTTGAACTGTTTCTTACTTTTATTTTGTGTATTGTTGTGATTTTTATAAAAGTTATTGCATTTTCAGCTTTATTTTATTTCATTTCTGTTATATGCATTTTGGATTTGTTTTATCATTTTAATATATTTTATTTATTTATGTATTTTGTTATTGTATTTCTGATGGAAATTAATATTTAGCATTTATATTTCAGTTTTATTCATTAGATTTATTTTTCTTTGCAGTTTTACATGTTTGTGTTTCAGATTTTTATTTAGCTCAGCAGAAGCCTGATAACGAGCCTGATCATTTGAATCAGGTGTGTTGGAACTGAGTTTGACACCCCTGCTCTCAAGGCTGTGTGAAGCTGAGAGTTTGAACTGATTTTCAGGCTGAAATGCAGCTCCTGTGGAGGTATTGGCTGTGAAGGTGGGTGTGGCACTCCAATGAGTCTGTGTGTGTGCGTGGGAGCATGCCTGCGCGTGTGTAAGGGCGGTTGCTATGGGCCCCATAGCAACGGTGCCTGCCACAGACAGCAGAAAAGTGCTTCTCAGCAGCAGCACGCAACGTCTCGTTCTGGCACTAATTGTGGGCTAACCGTGAATGCTACCTGAAAACCGAAATGACCGTGAGCGAGAGGAGGGCTGTGGCTTTCCATAAATGTAATTATTTTCCATATATTGTGAGAAATGACCGAGTTACAGCGATTTAAAAAACACTGTCCCTCCATGAGGCAGATGATCCAGTTTACATTGGTTCTAATGGGGAGAACGGTGCGACTTTGCTCTGAACTGCTGCCTGCCATTTCACTTCAGAAAGAGCGAGGTCTTCAAATTTGGATTCATTTGAATCCCAGGAAAATTGTCTACAATCTGACCGAATTTCATTCCCCTAACATTTATCGTTTGGTCGTGAGGGCGATGCGATCGTGAAATTTTCAGGCGGATTTTTCACCTCTCCTCCACTCTACCAACTGACATGCCGCACTCTAACCAGAGCAGATTTTGAGAATTTTCACTTTTTTGAGGACTCACTGATCAAAAACTGTAAATCTCAGCCTGACATAAACTACATTCCTGCGGAGACAAGAAAAATCCCTGCGTTTTGATGGTTAAATGAAGTTTCTAGGTGAACGTATGGCGAAGCAGTGGCGTTTGGAAAAAAGTGGATTTTTTCAGCCAATTTTTTTCCGTCCCCATTCATTTCCTATGGGACTTTTTTCGCAGTTTTTTGCGAATAATTCTGCGACAAAATGACGAATGTCTTAGAAAAGTCATAGCACACTATTCCCGATGAAGCCGCACGTTTTGATGTATAATTTGCTTTGGTTTTCTCAAAGGCCTAGGACGAGAAGCGAATCGAAAAACGGCGGAAACGTGAGGAAGAATAATAAACGCCAACAGGAGAACAATAGTGGCTCGTGGCTTCGCCACGAGCCACTCTCCTCCCATTGCTTTGCAATGGAGAGGAGAGTGGCTCGTGTCGAAGCCCGAGCCCCTAATAACTAGACAATTCCCGCTCGCGGAAATCGTGGGAGGGGCTCGGGATGTGTGCATGTCCTTAGAGACGTATTTCGGCGTTTTCTGGTCCATCACAGGCTTTTATTTTGAAAGTGTGCTGTGCTTTTATTTTGAAAGGCAGAGACAGGAAGATCTCACCTGGTCAAAATTTGGATTGGAGTTACTGTAGAGCAGTCGTGTCAAATTCAGTTCCTGGAGGACCACGATCCTCTATGTTCTAGATGTTTCCTTCTTACAACACACCTGATTCAAATGATTAGCTGTCATGAAGCTCAGCAGAAGCCTGATAACGAGCCTGATCATTTGTATCAGGTGTGTTGGAACTGAGTTTGACACCCCTGCTTTAAAGGCTGTATGAAGCTGAGAGGTTTAAGTGGCGTTTCCTGTACCTTGCAGGCTTTTATTTTGACATTGTGCTGTGCTTTTATTTGGAAAGGCAGAGACAGGAAGATCTCACCTGGTCAAAATTTGGATTGGAGTTACTCTAAAGGCCGTGTGAAGCTGGGAGGTTGAACTGATTTTCAGGCTGAAATGCAGCTCCTGTGGAGGTATTGGGTGTGAAGGTGGGTGTGGCACTCCAATGAGTCTGTGTGTGTGCGTGCGACCATGCCTGCGCGTGTGTAAGGCATTTCCAGTCTGTTGCAGGCTTTAATTTTGAAATTGTGCTGTGCTTTTATTTTGAAAGGCAGAGACAGGAAGATCTCACCTGGTCAAAATTTGGATTGGAGTTATTGTAAAGGCTGTGTGAAGCTGAGAGGTTTAACTGGTGTTTTCAGGACCATCGCAGGCTTTTATTTTGAAATTGTGCTGTGGTTTTATTTTGAAAGGGAAAGACAGGAAGATGTCATCTGGTCAAAATTTGGATTGGAGTCACTCTAAAGGCTGTGTGAAGCTGAGAGGTTTGACTGGCGTTTCCAGTCTGTGGCAGGCTTTTATTTTGAAATTGTGCTGTGCTTTTATTTTGAAAGGCAGAGACAGGAAGATCTCACCTGGTCAACATTTGGATTGGAGTTACTGTAATGCAGGGGTGTCAAACTCACTTCCTGGAGGACCACTATCCTCTGTGTTCTAGATGTTTCCTTCTTACAACACACCTGATTCAAATGATTAGCTATCATTAAGCTCAGCAAAAGCCTGATAACGAGACTGATCATTTGAATCAGGTGTGTTGGAACTGAGTTTGACACCCCTGCTCTAAAGGCTGTATGAAGCTGAGAGGTTTAAGTGGCGTTTCCAGTCTGTCGCAGGCTTTTATTTTGAAATTTTGATGTGCTTTTATTTTGAAAGGCAGAGACAGGAAGATCTCACCTGGTCAAAATTTGGATTGGAGTTACTGTAAAGCAGGGGTGTCAAACTCACTTCCTGGAGGACCACTATCCTCTGTGTTCTAGATGTTTCCTTCTTACAACACACCTGATTCAAATGATTAGCTATCATTAAGCTCAGCAGAAGCCTGATAACGAGACTGATCATTTGTATCAGGTGTGTTGGAACTGAGTTTGACACCCCTGCTCTAAAGGCTGTGTGAAGCTCAGAGGTTTCAGTGATTTTCAGGCTGAAATGCAGCTCCTGTGGAGGTATTGGGTGTGAAGGTGGGTGTGGCACTCCAATGAGTCTGTGTGTGTGCGTGGGACCATGCCTGCGCGTGTGTAAGGGCGGTTGCTATGGGCCCCATAGCAACGGTGCCTGCCACAGACAGCAAAAAAGTGCTTCTCAGCAGCAGCGCGCAACGTCTCGTTCTGGCGCTAATTGTGGGCTAACCGTGAATGCTTGGTGAAAACCGAAATGACCGTGAGCGAGAGGAGGGCTGTGGCTTTCCATAAATGTAATTATTTTCCAAATATTGTGAGAAATGACCGAGTTACAGCGATTTAAAAAACACTGTCCCTCCATGAGGCAGATGATTCAGTTTACATTGGTTCTAATGGGGAGAACGGTGCGACTTTGCTCTAAACTGCTGCCTGCCATTTCCCTTCAGAAAGAGCTAGACCTTCAAACTTGGATTCATTTGAATCCCAGGAAAATTGTCTACAATCTGACCAAATTTCATTCCCCTAACATTTATGGTTTGGTCGTAAGGGCGATGCGATCGGGAAATTTTCAGGCGGATTTTTCTCCTCTCCTCCACTCTACCAACTGACATGCCGCACTCTAACCAGAGCAGATTTTGAAAATTTTCACTTTTTTGAGGACTCACTGATCAAAAACTGTAAATCTCAGCCTGATATAAAATATATTCCTGCGAAGACAAGAAAAATCACTGCGTTTTGATGGTTAAATGAAGTTTCTAGGTGAACGTATGGCGAAGCAGTGGCGTTTGGAAAACAGTGGACTTTTCAAGCCCATTTTTTTTCAGTCCCCATTCATTTCCTATGGGATTTTTTTCGCAGTTTTTTGCGAATAATTCTGCGATAAAATGACGAATTTCTTAGAAAAGTCATAGCACACTATTCCCGATGAAGCCGCACGTTTTGATATATAATTTGTTTTGGTTTTCTCAAAGGCCTAGGACGAGTTACGAATCGAAAAACGGCGGAAACGTGAAAAATAATAATAAACGCAACAGGAGAACAATAGTGGCTCGGGCTGCATACTGCAGCCCCGAGCCCCTAATAAACGCAGCAGGAGAACAATAGTGGCTCGTGGCTTCGCCACGAGCCACTCTCCTCCCATTGCTTTGCAATGGAGAGGAGAGTGGCTCGTGTCGAAGCCCGAGCCCCTAATAATAAACGCTTTTTTCACAGGAGAACAATAGTGGCTCGTGTCGAAGCCCGAGCCCCTAACTAGACAATTCCCGCTCGCGGAAATCGTGGGAGGGGCTCGGGATGTGTGCATGTCCGGAGAGGCGTATTTCCGCGTTTTCCAGCCCATAACAGGCATTTATTTTGAAGTTGTTCCGTGCTTTTATTTTGAAAGCAAGAGACAGCAAGATCTCACCTGGTCAAAATTTGGATTGGAGTTACTGTAAAGGCTGTGTGAAGCTGAGAGGATTAACTGGCGTTTTCCAGTCCGTCCATCGCAGGCTTTTATTTTGAAATTGTGCTGTGCTTTTATTTTGAAAGGAAGAGATGGGAAGATCTCACCTGGTGAACATTTGGATTTAAGTTACTGTAAAGGCTGTGTGAAGCTGAGAGGTTTAACAGGCATTTCCAGTACCTTGCAGGCTTTTATTTTGACATTGTGCTGTGCTTTTATTTTGAACGGCAGAGACAGGAAGATGTCACCTGGTCAAAATTTAGATTGGAGTTACTCAAAAGGCTGTGTGAAGCTGAGAGGTTTAACTGGCGCTTTCAGTCCGTCGAAGGCTTTTATTTTGAAATTGTGCTGTGCTTTTATTTTGAAAGGCAAAGACAGGAAGATCTCACCTGGTCAACATTTGGATTGGAGTTACTCTAAAGCACGGGTGTCAAAGTCAGTTCCTGGAGGTCCACTATCCTCTATGTTCTAGATGTTTCCTTCTTACAACACACCTGATTCAAATAAGCAGCTCATCATCAAGCTCAGCAGAAGCCTGATAACGAGCCTGATCATTTGAATCAGGTGTGTTGGAACTGAGTTTGACACCCCTGCTCTAAAGGCTGTGTGAAGCTGAGAGGTTTAACTGGTGTTTTCAGGCCCATCGCAGGCTTTTATTTTGAAATTGTGCTGTGCTTTTATTTTGAAAGGGAAAGACAGGAAGATCTCACCTGGTCAACATTTGGATTGGAGTTACTCTAAAGCAGGGGTGTCAAACTCAGTTTCTGGAGGACCACTATCCTCTATGTTTTAGATGTTTCCTTCTTACAACACACCTGATTCAAATGATACACTATCATTAAGCTCAGCAGAAGCCTGATAACGAGCCTGATCATTTGAATCAGGTGTGTTGGAAGTGAGTTTGACACCCCTGCTGTAAAGGCTGTGTGAAGCTGAGAGGTTGAACTGATTTTCAGGCTGAAATGCAGCTCCTGTGGAGGTATTGGGTGTGAAGGTGGGTGTGGCACACCAATGAGTCTGTGTGTGTGCGTGCGACCATGCCTGCGCGTGTGTAAGAGCGGTTGCTATGGGCCCCCATAGCAACGGTGCCTGCCACAGACAGCAAAAAAGTGCTTCTCAGCAGCAGCGCGCAACATCTCGTTCTGGCGCTAATTGTGGGCGAACCGTTAATGGTAGCTGAAAACTAAAATGACCGTGAGCGAGAGGAAGGCTGTGGCTTTCCATAAATGTAATTATTTTCCAAATCTTGTGAGAAATGACCGAGTTACAGCGATTTAAAAAACACTGTCCCTCCATGAGGCAGATGATTCAGTTTACATTGGTTCTTATGGAGAGAACGGTGCGACTTTGGTCTAAACTGCTGCCTGCCATTTCACGTCAGAAAGAGCTAGGTCTTCAAACTTGGATTCATTTGAATCCCAGGAAAATTGTTTACAATCTGACCAAATTTCATTCCCCTAACATTTATAGTTTGGTCGTGAGGGCGATGCGATCGTGAAATTTTCAGGCGAATTTTTCACCTCTCCTCCACTCTACCAACTGACATGCCGCACTCTAAACAGAGCAGATTTTGAAAATTTTCACTTTTTTGAGGACTCACTGATCAAAAACTGTAAATCTCAGCCTGACAGAAAATACATTCCTGCGGAGACAAGAAAAATTACTGCGTTTTGATGGTTAAATGAAGTTTCTAGGTGAACGTATGGCGAAGCAGTGGCGTTTGGAAAAAAGGGGATTTTTTGAGCCGATTTTTTTCGGTCCCCATTCATTTCCTATGGGACTTTTTTGGCAGTTTTTTGCGAATAATTCTGCGAAAAAATGACGAATGTCTTAGAAAAGTCATAGCCCGGGATTCCCGATGAAGCCGCACGTTTTGATATATAATTTGTTTTGATTTTCTCAAAGCCCTAGGACGAGTTAGCGACCGAAAAACGGCGGAAACGTGAAGAAAATATAACTAGACAATTCCCGCACGCGGAAATCGTGGGAGGGGCTCGGGATGTGTGCATGTCCGGAGCTGGGCAGGAGAGGGTTATTTTTTGGTCCGTCACAGGCTTTTATTTTGAAATTGTGCTGTGCTTTTATTTTCAAAGGCAGAGACATGAAGATCTCACATGGTCAAAATTTGGATTGGAGTTACTATAAAGGCTGTGTGAAGCTGAGAGGTTTAACTGGCATTTCCAGTGTGTCGCAGGCTTTTATTTTGAAATTGTGCTCTGCATTTATTTTGAAAGGCAAAGACAGGTAGATTTCACCCTGTCAAAATTTGGATTGGAGTTACCCCAAACCAGGGGTGTCAAACTCAGTTCCTGGAGGTCCACTATCCTCTGTGTTTTAGATGTTTACCTCTTCCAACACACCTGATTCAAATGATCAGCTTATCATGAAGCTCTGCAGAAGCATTATAACAAGCCTGATCATTTGAATCAGGTGATTTGGAACAGGGAAACATCTAAAACATAGAGGATTGGAGTTACTCTAAAGGCTGAGTGAAGCTGAGAGGTTTAACTGGCGTTTCCAGTCCGTCACAGGCTTTTATTTTGAAATTGTGCTGTGCTTTTATTTTGAAAGGGAGAGACAGGAAGATCTCACCTGGTCAAAATTTGGATTGAAGTTACTGTAAAGGCTGTGTGAAGCTGAGAGGTTTAACTGGTGTTTTCAGGCTCATCGCAGGCTTTTATTTTGAAATTGTGTTGTGCTTTTATTTTGAAAGGGAAAGACAGGAAGATCTCACCTGGTCAACATTTGGATTGGAGTTACTCTAAAGCAGGGGTGTCAAACTCAGTTCCTGGAGGTCCACTATCCTCTATGTTTTATATGTTTCCCTCTTCCAGCACACCTGATTCAAATAATCAGCTGATCATTAAGCTCAGCAGAAGCATTATAACAAGCCTGATCATTTTAATCAGGTGTGTTGGAAGAGGGAAACACATAAAACATAGAGGATTGGAGTTACTGTAAAGACTGTATGAAGCTGAGAGGTTTAACTGGCATTTGAAGTTCGTCGAAGGCTTTTATTTTGAAATTGTACTGTGCTTTTATTTTGAAAGGCAGAGACAGGAAGATCTCACCTGGTCAACATTTGGATTGGAGTTACTCTAAAGCAGGGGTGTCAAACTCAGTTCCTGGAGGTCCACTATCCTCTGTGTTCTAGATGTTTCCTTCTTACAACACACCTGATTCAAATGATTAGCTATCATGAAGCTCAGCAGAAGCCTGATAACGAGCCTGATCATTTGAATCAGGTGTGTTGGAACTTTGTTTGACACCCCTGCTGTAAAGGCTGTGTGAAGCTGAGAGGTTGAACTGATTTTCAGGCTGAAATTCAGCTTCTGTGTAGGTATTGGGCGTGAAGGTGGGTGTGGCACACCAATGAGTCTGTGTGTGTGCGTGGGAGCATGCCTGCGCGTGTGTAAGGGCGGTTGCTATGGGCCCCATAGCAACGGTGCCTGCCACAGACAGCAGAAAAGTGCTTCTCAGCAGCAGCGCGCAACGTCTCGTTCTGGCGCTAATTGTGGGCTAACCGTGAATGCTGGCTGAAAACCGAAATGACCGTGAGCGAGAGGAAGGCCGTGGCTTTCCATAAATGTAATTATTTTCCAAATATTGTGAGAAATGACCGAGTTACAGCGATTTAAAAAACACTGTCCCTCCATGAGGCAGATGATTCAGTTTACATTGGTTCTTATGGAGAGAACGGTGCGACTTTTGTCTAAACTGCTGCCTGCCATTTCACTTCAGAAAGAGCTAGGTCTTCAAACTTGGATTCATTTGAATCCCAGGAAAATTGTTTACGATCTGACCAAATTTCATTCCCCTAACTTTTATGGTTTGGTCGTGAGGGCAATGCGATTTGGAAATTTTCAGGCGGATTTCTCTCCTCTCCTCCACTCTACCAACTGACATGCCGCACTCTAACCAGAGCAGATTTTGAGAATTTTCACTTTTTTGAGGACTCACTGATCAAAAACTGTAAATCTCAGCCTGACATAAAATACATTCCTGCGGAGACAAGAAAAATCACTGCGTTTTGATGGTTAAATGAAGTTTCTAGGTGAACGTATGGCGAAGGAGTGGCGTTTTGAAAATAGTGGATTTTTTGTGCCGATTTTTTTCACTCCCCATTCATTTTCTATGGGACTTTTTTCGCAGTTTTTTGCGAATAATTCTGCGAAAAAATGACGAATTTCTTAGAAAAGTCATAGCCCGCGATTCCTGAAGAAGCCGCACGTTTTGATATATAATTTATTGTGGTTTTCTCAAAGCCCTAGGACGAGTTAGCGACCGAAAAAACGGCGGAAACGTTAAGAATAAAACGGAATAATAACTAGACAATTCCCGCTGGTGCGGAAATCGTGGGAGGGGCTCGGGATGTGTGCATGTCCGGAGAGGCGTGTTTATTCTAACGGCTGTGTGAAGCTGAGAGGTTTTGGTGACATTTTCCGGTCCGTCACTGGCTTTTATTTTGAAATCGTGCTGTGCTTTTATTTTGAAAGGCAGAGAAAGGAAGATCTCACCTGGTCAAAATTTGGATTGAAGTTACTGTAAAAGCTGTGTGAAGCTGAGATGTTTAACTGGCGTTTCCAGTCTGTCGCAGGCTTTTATTTAGAAATTGTGCTGTGCTTTTATTTTGAAAGGCAGAGACAGGAAGATGTCACCTGGTCAAAATTTGGATTGGAGTTATTGTAAAGGCTGTGTGAAGCTGAGAGGTTTAACTGGCTTTTTCAGGCCCATCACAGGCTTTTATTTTGAAATTGTGCTGTGCTTTTATTTTGAAAGGCAGAGACAAGAAGATCTCACCTGGTCAAAATTTCGAATGGAGTTACTCTAAAGGCTGTGTGAAGCTGAGAGGTTTAACTGGCAAATTGTGCTTTAAAGTAATTTTGAAAGGCAGAGACAGGAAGATCTCACCTGGTCAAAATTTGGATTGGAGTTACTATAAAGGCTGTGTGAAGCTGAGAGGTTTAACTGGCATTTCCAGTGTGTCGCAGGCTTTTATTTTGAAATTGTGCTCTGCTTTTATTTTGAAAGGCAAAGACAGGTAGATTTCACCCTGTCAAAATTTGGATTGGAGTTACCCCAAACCAGGGGTGTCAAACTCAGTTCCTGGAGGTCCACTATCCTCTGTGTTTTAGATGTTTACCTCTTCCACCACACCTGATTCAAATGATCAGCTTATCATGAAGCTCTGCAGAAGCATTATAACAAGCCTGATCATTTGAATCAGGTGATTTGGAACAGGGAAACATCTAAAACATAGAGGATTGGAGTTACTCTAAAGGCTGAGTGAAGCTGAGAGGTTTAACTGGCGTTTCCAGTCCGTCACAGGCTTTTATTTTAAAATTGTGCTGTGCTTTTATTTTGAAAGGCAGAGATGGGAAGATCTCACCTGGTCAAAATTTGGACTGGAGTTATTGTAAAGGCTGTGTGAAGCTGAGAGGTTTAACTGGCGTTTCCAGTCCGTCACAGGCTTTTATTTTAAAATTGTGCTGTGCTTTTATTTTGAAAGGGAAAGACAGGAAGATCTCACCTGGTCAACATTTGGATTGGAGTTACTCTAAAGCAGGGGTGTCTCACTCAGTTCCTGGAGGTCCACTAGCCTCTATGTTCTAGATGTTTCCTTCTTACAACACACCTGATTCAAATGATTAGCCATCATTAAGCTCAGCAGAAGCCTGATAACGAGCCTGATCATTTGAATCAGGTGTGTTATAACTGAGTTTGACACCCCTGCTCTAAAGGCTGTGTGAAGCTGAGAGGTTGAACTGATTTTCAGGCTGAAATGCAGCTCCTGTGGAGGTATTGGGTGTGAAGGTGGGTGTGGCACACCAATGAGTCTGTGTGTGTGCGTGGGAGCATGCCTGCGCGTGTGTAAGGGCGGTTGCTATGGGCCCCATAGCAACGGTGCCTGCCACAGACAGCAAAAAAGTGCTTTTCAGAAGCAGCGCGCAACGTCTCGTTCTGGCGCTAACTGTGGGCTAACCGTGAATGCTAGCTGAAAACTAAAATGACCGTGAGCGAGAGGAAGGCTGTGGCTTTCCATAAATGTAATTATTTTTCAAATATTGTGAGAAATGACCGAGTTACAGCGATTTAAAAAACACTGTCCCTCCATGAGGCAGATGATTCAGTTTACATTGGTTCTTATGGAGAGACCGGTGCGACTTTGGTGTAAACTGCTGCCTGCCATTTCACTTCAGAAAGAGCGAGATCTTCAAACTTGGATTCATTTGAATCTCAGGAAAATTGTTTACAATCTGACCAAATTTCATTGTCCTATCTCTTATGGTTTGGTCGTGAGGGCGATGCGATCGGGAAATTTTCAGGCGAATTTTTCACCTCTCCTCCACTCTACCAACTGACATGCCGCACTCTAACCAGAGCAGATTTTGAGAATTTTCACTTTTTTGAGGACTCACTGATGAAAAACTGTAAATCTCAGCCTCACATAAAATACATTCCTGCGAAGACAAGAAAAATCACTGCGTTTTGATGGTTAAATGAAGTTTCTAGGTGACCGTATGGCGAAGCAGTGGCGTTTGGAAAAAAGTTGATTTTTTGAGCCGATTTTTTTCACTCCCCATTCATTTCCTATGGGACTTTTGTCGCAGTTTTTTGCGAATAATTCTGCGAAAAAATGACGAATTTCTTAGAAAAGTCATAGCCCGGGATTCCCGATGAAGCCGCACGTTTTGATATATAATTTGTTTTGATTTTCTCAAAGCCCTAGGACGAGTTAGCGACCGAAAAATGGCGGAAACGTGAAGAAAATATAATAATAAACGCAGCAGGAGAACAATAGTGGCTCGTGGCTTCGCCACGAGCCACTCTCCTCCCATTGCTTTGCAATGGAGAGGAGAGTGGCTCGTGTCGAAGCCCGAGCCCCTAATAAACGCCACAGGAGAACAATAGTGGCTCGTGGCTTCGCCACGAGCCACTCTCCTCCCATTGCTTTGCAATGGAGAGGAGAGTGGCTCGTGTCGAAGCCCGAGCCCCTAATAATAAACGCAGCAGGAGAACAATAGTGGCTCGTGGCTTCGCCACGAGCCACTCTCCTCCCATTGCTTTGCAATGGAGAGGAGAGTGGCTCGTGCCGAAGCCCGAGCCCCTAACTAGACAATTCCCGCTCGCGGAAATCGTGGGAGGGGCTCGGGATGTGTGCATGTCCGGAGAGGCGTATTTCCGCGTTTTCCAGCCCATAACAGGCATTTATTTTGAAGTTGTTCCGTGCTTTTATTTTGAAAGCAAGAGACAGCAAGATCTCACCTGGTCAAAATTTGGATTGGAGTTACTGTAAAGGCTGTGTGAAGCTGAGAGGATTAACTGGCGTTTTCCAGTCCGTCCATCGCAGGCTTTTATTTTGAAATTGTGCTGTGCTTTTATTTTGAAAGGAAGAGATGGGAAGATCTCACCTGGTGAACATTTGGATTTAAGTTACTGTAAAGGCTGTGTGAAGCTGAGAGGTTTAACAGGCATTTCCAGTACCTTGCAGGCTTTTATTTTGACATTGTGCTGTGCTTTTATTTTGAACGGCAGAGACAGGAAGATGTCACCTGGTCAAAATTTAGATTGGAGTTACTCAAAAGGCTGTGTGAAGCTGAGAGGTTTAACTGGCGCTTTCAGTCCGTCGAAGGCTTTTATTTTGAAATTGTGCTGTGCTTTTATTTTGAAAGGCAAAGACAGGAAGATCTCACCTGGTCAACATTTGGATTGGAGTTACTCTAAAGCACGGGTGTCAAAGTCAGTTCCTGGAGGTCCACTATCCTCTATGTTCTAGATGTTTCCTTCTTACAACACACCTGATTCAAATAAGCAGCTCATCATCAAGCTCAGCAGAAGCCTGATAACGAGCCTGATCATTTGAATCAGGTGTGTTGGAACTGAGTTTGACACCCCTGCTCTAAAGGCTGTGTGAAGCTGAGAGGTTTAACTGGTGTTTTCAGGCCCATCGCAGGCTTTTATTTTGAAATTGTGCTGTGCTTTATTTTGAAAGGGAAAGACAGGAAGATCTCACCTGGTCAACATTTGGATTGGAGTTACTCTAAAGCAGGGGTGTCAAACTCAGTTTCTGGAGGACCACTATCCTCTATGTTTTAGATGTTTCCTTCTTACAACACACCTGATTCAAATGATACACTATCATTAAGCTCAGCAGAAGCCTGATAACGAGCCTGATCATTTGAATCAGGTGTGTTGGAAGTGAGTTTGACACCCCTGCTGTAAAGGCTGTGTGAAGCTGAGAGGTTGAACTGATTTTCAGGCTGAAATGCAGCTCCTGTGGAGGTATTGGGTGTGAAGGTGGGTGTGGCACACCAATGAGTCTGTGTGTGTGCGTGCGACCATGCCTGCGCGTGTGTAAGAGCGGTTGCTATGGGCCCCCATAGCAACGGTGCCTGCCACAGACAGCAAAAAAGTGCTTCTCAGCAGCAGCGCGCAACATCTCGTTCTGGCGCTAATTGTGGGCGAACCGTTAATGGTAGCTGAAAACTAAAATGACCGTGAGCGAGAGGAAGGCTGTGGCTTTCCATAAATGTAATTATTTTCCAAATCTTGTGAGAAATGACCGAGTTACAGCGATTTAAAAAACACTGTCCCTCCATGAGGCAGATGATTCAGTTTACATTGGTTCTTATGGAGAGAACGGTGCGACTTTGGTCTAAACTGCTGCCTGCCATTTCACGTCAGAAAGAGCTAGGTCTTCAAACTTGGATTCATTTGAATCCCAGGAAAATTGTTTACAATCTGACCAAATTTCATTCCCCTAACATTTATAGTTTGGTCGTGAGGGCGATGCGATCGTGAAATTTTCAGGCGAATTTTTCACCTCTCCTCCACTCTACCAACTGACATGCCGCACTCTAAACAGAGCAGATTTTGAAAATTTTCACTTTTTTGAGGACTCACTGATCAAAAACTGTAAATCTCAGCCTGACAGAAAATACATTCCTGCGGAGACAAGAAAAATTACTGCGTTTTGATGGTTAAATGAAGTTTCTAGGTGAACGTATGGCGAAGCAGTGGCGTTTGGAAAAAAGGGGATTTTTTGAGCCGATTTTTTTCGGTCCCCATTCATTTCCTATGGGACTTTTTTGGCAGTTTTTTGCGAATAATTCTGCGAAAAAATGACGAATGTCTTAGAAAAGTCATAGCCCGGGATTCCCGATGAAGCCGCACGTTTTGATATATAATTTGTTTTGATTTTCTCAAAGCCCTAGGACGAGTTAGCGACCGAAAAACGGCGGAAACGTGAAGAAAATATAACTAGACAATTCCCGCTCGCGGAAATCGTGGGAGGGGCTCGGGATGTGTGCATGTCCGGAGAGGCGTATTTATTCTAACGGCTGTGTGAAGCTGAGAGGTTTTGGTGATATTTTCTGGTCCGTCACAGACTTTTATTTTAAAATTGTGCTGTGCTTTTATTTTCAAAGGCAGAGACATCAAGATCTCACCTGGTCAAAATTTGGATTGGAGATACTCTAAAGGCTGTGTGAAGCTGAGAGGTTGAACTGGCAAATTGTGCTGTGCTTTTAATTTGAAAGGCAGAGACAGGAAGATCTCACCTGGTCAAAATTTGGATTGGAGTTACTGTAAAGCTGGGGTGTCAAACTCAGTTCCTGGAGGACCACAATCCTCTGTGTTCTAGATGTTTCCTTCTTACAACACACCTGATTCAAATGATTAGCTATCATTAAGCTCAGCAGAAGCCTGATAACGAGCCTGATCATTTGTATCAGGTGTGTTGGAACTGAGTTTGACACCCCTGTTCTAAAGGCTGTGTGAAGCTGAGATGTTGAACTGGCATTTCCAGTCTGTCGCAGGCTTTTATTTAGAAATTGTGCTGTGCTTGTATTTTGAAAGGCAGAGACAGGAAGATCTCACCTGGTCAAAATTTGGATTGGAGTTATTGTAAAGGCTGTGTGAAGCTGAGAGGTTTAACTGGTGTTTTCAGGCCCATAGCTGGCTTTTATTTTGAAATTGTGCTGTGCTTTTATTTTGAAAGGCAGAGAAAGGAAGATCTCACCTGGTCAAAATTTGGATTGGAGTTACTCTAAAGCAGAGGTGTCAAATTCAGTTCCTGGAGGACCACGATCCTCTATGTTCTAGATGTTTCCTTCTTACAACACACCTGATTCAAATGATTAGCTATCATTAAGCTCAGCAGAAGCCTGATAACGAGTCTGATCATTTGAATCAGGTGTGTTGGAACTGAGTTTGACACCCCTGCAAAAATGGCTGTGTGAAGCTGAGAGGTTGAACTGATTTTCAGGCTGAAATGCAGCTCCTGTGGAGGTATTGGGTGTGAAGGTGGGTGTGGCACTCCAATGAGTCTGTGTGTGTGCGTGGGAGCATGCCTGCGCGTGTGTAAGGGCGGTTGCTATGGCCCCCATAGCAACGGTGCCTGCCACAGACAGCAAAAAACTGCTTCTCAGGAGCAGCGCGCAACGTCTCGTTCTGGCGCTAATTGTGGGCTAACCGTGAATGGTAGCTGAAAACTGAAATGACCGTGAGTGAGAGGAAGGCTGTGGCTTTCCATAAATGTAATTATTTTCCAAATATTGTGAGAAATGACTGAGTTACAGCGATTTAAAAAACACTGTCCCTCCATGAGGCAGATGATTCAGTTTACATTGGTTCCTATGGAGAGAACGGTGCAACTTTGCTCTAAACTGCTGCCTGCCATTTCACTTCAGAAAGAGCTAAGTCTTCAAACTTGGATTCATTTGAATCCCAGGAAAATTGTCTACAATCTGACCAAATTTCATTTTCCTAACTCTTATCGTTTGGTTGTACGGGCGATGCGATCGTGAAATTTTCAGGCGGGTTTTTCACCTGTCCTCCACTCTACCAACTGACATGCCGCACTCTAAGCAGAGCAGATTTTGAGAATTTTCACTTTTTTGAGGACTCACTGATCAAAAACTGTAAATGTCAGCCTGACATAAACTACATTCCTGCGAAGACAAGAAAAATCACTGCGTTTTGATGGTTAAATGAAGTTTCTAGGTGAACGTATGGCGAAGGAGTGGCGTTTGGAAAACAGTGGATTTTTCAAGCAGATTTTTTTCACTCCCCATTCATTTTCAATGGGAGTTTTTGCGCAGTTTTTTGCGAATAATTCTGCGAAAAAATGACGAATGTCTTAGAAAAGTCATAGCACACTATTCCCGATGAAGCCGCACGTTTTGATATATAATTTGCTTTGGTTTTCTCAAAGCCCTAGGACGAGTTAGCGACCGAAATTTGGCGGAAACGTGATGAAAAAAATGATATTGGGGTAGTAATGGAAATACTAGACAATTCCCGCTCGCGGAAATCGTGGGAGGGGCTCGGGATGTGTGCATGTCCGGAGCTGGGCAGGAGAGGGGTATTTTTTGGTCCGTCACAGGATTTTATTTTGAAATTGTGCTGTGCTTTTATTTTGAAAGGGAGAGACAGGAAGATCTCACCTGGTCAAAATTTGGATTGGAGCTACTGTAAAGGCTGTGTGAAACTGACAAGTTTAACTGGCAAATTGTGCTGTGCTTTTATTTTGAAAGGCAGAGACAGGAAGATCTGACCTGGTGAACATTTGGATTGGAGTTACTGTAAAGGCTGTTTCAAGCTGAGAGGTTTAACTGGCATTTCCAGTACCTTGCAGGCTTTTATTTTGAAATCGTGCAGTGCTTTTATTTTGAAAGGGAAAGACAGGAAGATCTCACCTGGTCAACATTTGGATTGGAGTTACTCTCAAGCAGGGGTGTCAAACTCAGTTCCTGGAGGTCCACTAGCCTCTATGTTCTCGATGTTTCCCTCTTCCAACACACCTCATTCAAATAATCAGCTCATCATCATGCTCAGCAGAAGCCTGATAACGAGTCTGATCATTTGAATCAGGTGTGTTGGAACTGAGTTTGACACCCCTGCTCTAAAGGATGTGTGAAGCTGAGAGGTTGAACTGGCGTTTCCAGCCTGTCGCAGGATTTTATTTTGAAATTGTGCTGTGCTTTTATTGTGAGAGGCAGAGACAGGAAGATCTCACCTGGTCAACATTTGGATTGGAGTTACTGTAAAGTCTGTGTGAAGTTGACAGGTTAAACTGGCGTTTTCTGGTCCGTCACAGACTTTTATTTTGAAATTTTGCTGTGCTTTTATTTTGAAAGGCAGAAACAGGAAGATCTCACCTGGTCAAAATTTGGATTAGAGTTACTCTATAGCAGGGGTGTCTAACTCAGTTCCTGGAGGTTCACTATCCTCTATGTTCCAGATGTTTCAATCTTACAACACACCTGATTCAAATAATCAGCTCATCATTAAGCTCAGCAGAAGCCTGATAACGAGCCTGATCATTTGAATCAGGTGTGTTGGAACTGAGTTTGGCACCCCTGCTCTAAAGGCTGTGTGAAGCTGAGAGGTTGAACTGATTTTCAGGCTGAAATGCAGCTCCTGTGGAGGTATTGGGTGTGAAGGTGGGTGTGGCACTCCAATGAGTCTGTGTGTGTGCGTGGGAGCATGCCTGCGCGTGTGTAAGGGCGGTTGCTATGGGCCCCATAGCAACGGTGCCTGCCACAGACAGCAGAAAAGTGCTTCTCAGCAGCAGCGCGCAACGTCTCGTTCTGGCGCTAATTGTGGGCTAACCGTGAATGCTAGCTGAAAACTAAAATGACCGTGAGTGAGAGGAAGGCCGTGGCTTTCCATAAATGTAATTATTTTTCAAATATTGTGAGAAATGACCGAGTTGCAGCGATTTAAAAAACACTGTCCCTCCATGAGGCAGATGATTCAGTTTACATTGGTTCTTATGGAGAGAACGGTGCAACTTTGGTCTAAACTGCTGCCTGCCATTTCACTTCAGAAAGAGCTAGGTCTTCAAACTTGGATTCATTTGAATCCCAGGAAAATTGTTTACAATCTGACCAAATTTGATTCCCCTAACATTTATAGTTTGGTCGTGAGGGCGATGCGATCGGGAAATTTTCAGGTAGATTTTTCTCCTCTCCTCCACTCTACTAATTGACATGCCGCACTCTAAACAGAGCAAATTTTGAAAATTTTCACTTTTTTGAGGACTCACTGATCAAAAACTGTAAATCTCAGCCTGACACAAACTACATTCCTGCGGAGACAAGAAAAATCACTGCGTTTTGATGGTTAAATGACGTTTCTAGGTGAACGTATGGCGAAGCAGTGGCGTTTGGAAAACAGTGGATTTTTTGAGCCGATTTTTTTCACTCCCCATTCATTTTCTATGGGACTTTTTTCGCAGTTTTTTGCGAATAATTCTGCGAAAAAATGACGAATGTCTTAGAAAAGTCATAGCCCGGGATTCCCGATGAAGCCGCACGTTTTGATATATAATTTGTTTTGGTTTTCTCAAAGCCCTAGGACGAGTTAGCGACCGAAAAACGGCGGAAACGTTAATAATAACTAGACAATTCCCGCTCGCGGAAATCGTGGGAGGTGCTCGGGATGGGTGCATGTCCGGAGAGGCATATTTCGGGATTTTCCGGTCCATCACAGACTTTTGTTTTGAAATTGTGCTGGGCTTTTATTTTGAAAGGCAGAGACAGGAAGATCTCACCTGGTCAACATTTGGATTGGAGTTACTATAAAGGCTGTATGAAGCTGAGAGGTTTAACTGGCATTTCCAGTCTGTCTCAGGCTTTTATTTTGAAATTGTGCTGTGCTTCTATTTTGAAAGGCAGCGACAGGAAGATCACACCTGGTCAAAATTTGGATTGGAGTTACTATAAAGGCTGTATGAAGCTGAGAGGTTTAACTGGCATTTCCAGTCTGTCTCAGGCTTTTATTTTGAAATTGTGCTGTGCTTTTATTTTGAAAGGCAGCGACAGGAAGATCACACCTGGTCAAAATTTGGATTGGAGTTACTATAAAGGCTGTATGAAGCTGAGAGGTTTAACTGGCATTTCTTGTTTTTCGCAGGCTTTTATTATGAAATTGTGCCCTGCTTTCATTTTGAAAGGCAAAGACAGGGAGATTTCACCTGGTCAAAATTTGGATTGGAGTTACTCCAAACCAGGGGTGTCAAACTCAGTTCCTGGAGGTCCACTATCCTCTATGTTTTATATGTTTCCCTCTTCCAGCACACCTGATTCAAATAATCAGCTGATCATTAAGCTCAGCAGAAGCATTATAACAAGCCTGATCATTTCAATCAGGTGTGTTGGAAGAGGGAAACACATAAAACATAGAGGATTGGAGTTACTGTAAAGACTGTATGAAGCTGAGAGGTTTAACTGGCATTTGAAGTTCGTCGCAGGCTTTTATTTTGAAATTGTACTGTGCTTTTATTTTGAAAGGCAGAGACAGGAAGATCTCACCTGGTCAACATTTGGATTGGAGTTACTCTAAAGCAGGGGTGTCAAACTAAGTTCCTGGAGATCCACTATCCTCTATGTTTTAGATGTTTCCCTCTTCCAACACACCTGATTCAAATAATCAGCTCATCATCAAGCACAGCAGAAGCCTGATAACGAGCCTGATCATTTGAATCAGGTGTGTTGGAACTGAGTTTGACACCCCTGCTCTAAAGGCTGTGTGAAGCTGAGAGGTTGAACTGATTTTCAGGCTGAAATGCAGCTCCTGTGGAGGTATTGGGCGTGAAGGTGGGTGTGGCACACCAGTGAGTCTGTGTGTGTGCGTGGGAGCATGCCTGCGCGTGTGTAAGGGCGGTTGCTATGGGCCACCATAGCAACGGTGCCTGCCACAGACAGCAGAAAAGTGCTCCTCAGCAGCAGCGCGCAACGTCTCGTTCTGGCGCTAATTGTGGGCTAACCGTGAATGCCAGCTGAAAACCGAAATGACCGTGAACGAGAAGAAGGCTGTGGCTAACCATGAATGTAATTATTTTCCAAATATTGTGAGAAATGACCAAGTTACAGCGATTTAAAAAACACTGTCCCTCCATGGGCCAGATGATTCAGTTTACATTGGTTCTTATGGAGAGAACGGTGCAACTTTGCTCTAAACTGCTGCCTGCCATTTCACTTAAGAAAGAGCTAGGTCTTCAAACTTGGATTCATTTGAATCACAGGAAATCTGTCTACAATCTGACCAAATTTCATTCCCCTAACATTTATGGTTTGGTCGAGAGGGCGATGCGATCGGGAAATTTTCAGGCGGATTTTTCACCTCTCCTCCACTCTACCAACTGACATCACGCACTCTAACCAGAGCAGATTTTGAGAATTTTCACTTTTTTGAGGACTCACTGATCAAAAACTGTAAATCTCAGCCTGACATAACCTACATTCCTGCGGAGACAAGAACAATCACTGCGTTTTGATGGTTAAATGAAGTTTCTAGGTGAACGTATGGCGAAGGAGTGGCGTTTGGAAAAAAGTGGATTTTTTGAGCCGATTTTTTTCACTCCCCATTCATTTCCTATGGGACTTTTTTCGCAGTTTTTTGCGAATAATTCTGCGAAAAAATGACGAATTTCTTAGAAAAGTCATAGCACACTATTCCCGATGAAGCCGCACGTTTTGATGTATAATTTGTTTTGGTTTTCTCAAAGCCCTAGGACGAGTTAGCGACCGAAAATCGGCGGAAACGTGAAGAAAACGGAATAATAAACGCAACAGGAGAACAATAGTGGCTCGTGGCTTCGCCACGAGCCACTCTCCTCCCATTGCTTTGCAATGGAGAGGAGAGTGGCTCGTGTCGAAGCCCGAGCCCCTAATAAAAGATAAACGCAGCAGGAGAACAATAGTGGCTCGTGGCTTCGCCACGAGCCACTCTCCTCCCATTGCTTTGCAATGGAGAGGAGAGTGGCTCGTGTCGAAGCCCGAGCCCCTAACTAGACAATTCCCGCTCGCGGAAATCGTGGGAGGGGCTCGGGATGTGTGCATGTCCGGAGAGGCGTATTTCCGCGTTTTCCAGCCCATAACAGGCATTTATTTTGAAGTTGTTCCGTGCTTTTATTTTGAAAGCAAGAGACAGCAAGATCTCACCTGGTCAAAATTTGGATTGGAGTTACTGTAAAGGCTGTGTGAAGCTGAGAGGATTAACTGGCGTTTTCCAGTCCGTCCATCGCAGGCTTTTATTTTGAAATTGTGCTGTGCTTTTATTTTGAAAGGAAGAGATGGGAAGATCTCACCTGGTGAACATTTGGATTTAAGTTACTGTAAAGGCTGTGTGAAGCTGAGAGGTTTAACAGGCATTTCCAGTACCTTGCAGGCTTTTATTTTGACATTGTGCTGTGCTTTTATTTTGAACGGCAGAGACAGGAAGATGTCACCTGGTCAAAATTTAGATTGGAGTTACTCAAAAGGCTGTGTGAAGCTGAGAGGTTTAACTGGCGCTTTCAGTCCGTCGAAGGCTTTTATTTTGAAATTGTGCTGTGCTTTTATTTTGAAAGGCAAAGACAGGAAGATCTCACCTGGTCAACATTTGGATTGGAGTTACTCTAAAGCAGGTGTGTCAAAGTCAGTTCCTGGAGGTCCACTATCCTCTATGTTCTAGATGTTTCCTTCTTACAACACACCTGATTCAAATAAGCAGCTCATCATCAAGCTCAGCAGAAGCCTGATAACGAGCCTGATCATTTGAATCAGGTGTGTTGGAACTGAGTTTGACACCCCTGCTCTAAAGGCTGTGTGAAGCTGAGAGGTTTAACTGGTGTTTTCAGGCCCATCGCAGGCTTTTATTTTGAAATTGTGCTGTGCTTTTATTTTGAAAGGGAAAGACAGGAAGATCTCACCTGGTCAACATTTGGATTGGAGTTACTCTAAAGCAGGGGTGTCAAACTCAGTTTCTGGAGGACCACTATCCTCTATGTTTTAGATGTTTCCTTCTTACAACACACCTGATTCAAATGATACACTATCATTAAGCTCAGCAGAAGCCTGATAACGAGCCTGATCATTTGAATCAGGTGTGTTGGAAGTGAGTTTGACACCCCTGCTGTAAAGGCTGTGTGAAGCTGAGAGGTTGAACTGATTTTCAGGCTGAAATGCAGCTCCTGTGGAGGTATTGGGTGTGAAGGTGGGTGTGGCACACCAATGAGTCTGTGTGTGTGCGTGCGACCATGCCTGCGCGTGTGTAAGAGCGGTTGCTATGGGCCCCCATAGCAACGGTGCCTGCCACAGACAGCAAAAAAGTGCTTCTCAGCAGCAGCGCGCAACATCTCGTTCTGGCGCTAATTGTGGGCGAACCGTTAATGGTAGCTGAAAACTAAAATGACCGTGAGCGAGAGGAAGGCTGTGGCTTTCCATAAATGTAATTATTTTCCAAATCTTGTGAGAAATGACCGAGTTACAGCGATTTAAAAAACACTGTCCCTCCATGAGGCAGATGATTCAGTTTACATTGGTTCTTATGGAGAGAACGGTGCGACTTTGGTCTAAACTGCTGCCTGCCATTTCACGTCAGAAAGAGCTAGGTCTTCAAACTTGGATTCATTTGAATCCCAGGAAAATTGTTTACAATCTGACCAAATTTCATTCCCCTAACATTTATAGTTTGGTCGTGAGGGCGATGCGATCGTGAAATTTTCAGGCGAATTTTTCACCTCTCCTCCACTCTACCAACTGACATGCCGCACTCTAAACAGAGCAGATTTTGAAAATTTCACTTTTTTGAGGACTCACTGATCAAAAACTGTAAATCTCAGCCTGACAGAAAATACATTCCTGCGGAGACAAGAAAAATTACTGCGTTTTGATGGTTAAATGAAGTTTCTAGGTGAACGTATGGCGAAGCAGTGGCGTTTGGAAAAAAGGGGATTTTTTGAGCCGATTTTTTTCGGTCCCCATTCATTTCCTATGGGACTTTTTTGGCAGTTTTTTGCGAATAATTCTGCGAAAAAATGACGAATGTCTTAGAAAAGTCATAGCCCGGGATTCCCGATGAAGCCGCACGTTTTGATATATAATTTGTTTTGATTTTCTCAAAGCCCTAGGACGAGTTAGCGACCGAAAAACGGCGGAAACGTGAAGAAAATATAATAATAAACGCAGCAGGAGAACAATAGTGGCTCGTGGCTTCGCCACGAGCCACTCTCCTCCCATTGCTTTGCAATGGAGAGGAGAGTGGCTCGTGCCGAAGCCCGAGCCCCTAACTAGACAATTCCCGCTGGTGCGGAAATCGTGGGAGGGGCTCGGGATGGGTGCATGTCCGAAGCTGGGATGGAGAGGGGTATTTTTTGGTCCGTCGCAGGCTTTTATTTTGAAATTGTGCTGTGCTTTTATTTTGAAAGGCAGAGACAGGAAGATCTCACCTGGTCACAATTTGGATTGGAGTTATTGTAAAGGCTGTGTGAAGCTGAGAGGTTTAACTGATGTTTCCAGTCCATTGCAGGCTTTTATTTTGAAATTGTGCTGTGCTTTTATTTTGAAAGGCAGAGACAGGAAGATCTCACCTGGTCAAAATTTGGATTGGAGTTACTGTAAAGGCTGTGTGAAGCTGAGAGGTTTAACTGGCATTTCCAGTCTTTCACAGGCTTTTATTTTGAAATTTTGCTGTGCTTTTATTTTGAAAGGCAGAGACAGGAAGATCTCACCTGGTCAAAATTTGGATTGGAGTTACTGTAAAGGCTGTGTGAAGCTGAGAGGTTAACTGGCATTTCCTGTCTTTCACAGGCTTTTATTTTGAAATTTTGCTGTGCTTTATTTTGAAAGGCAAAGACAGGAAGATCTCACCTGGTCAACATTTGGATTGGAGTTACTGTAAAGGCTGTGTGAAGCTGAGGGGTTTAACTGGTGTTTTCCGGTGTGTGGAAGGCTTTTATTTTCAAAGTGTGCTGTGCTTTTATTTTGAAAGACAGAGAAAGGAAGATCTGACCTGGTCAACATTTGGATTGGAGTTACTCTAAAGCAGGGGTGTCAAACTCAGTTTCTGGAGGACCACTATCCTCTATGTTTAGATGTTTCCTTCTTACAACACACCTGATTCAAATGATACACTATCATTAAGCTCAGCAGAAGCCTGATAACGAGCCTGATCATTTGAATCAGGTGTGTTGGAAGTGAGTTTGACACCCCTGCTCTAAAGGCTGTGTGAAGCTGAGAAGTTGAAGTGATTTTCAGGCTGAAATGCAGCTCCTGTGGAGGTATTGGGTGTGAAGGTGGGTGTGGCACTCCAATGAGTCTGTGTGTGTGCGTGGGGACCATGCCTGCGCGTGTGTAAGGGCGGTTGCTATGGGCCCCCATAGCAACGGTGCCTGCCACAGACAGCAGAAAAGTGCTTCTCAGCAGCAGCGCGCAACGTCTCGTTCTGGCGCTAATTGTGGGCTAACCGTGAATGCTAGCTGAAAACCGAAATGACCGTGAGCGAGAGGAAGGCTGTGGCTTTCCATAAATGTAATTATTTTCCAAATATTGTGAGAAATGACCGAGTTACAGCGATTTAAAAAACACTGTCCCTCCATGAGGCAGATGATTCAGTTTACATTGGTTCTTATGGAGAGAACGGTGCGACTTTGGTCTAAACTGCTGCCTGCCATTTCACTTCAGAAAGAGGTAGGTCTTCAAACTTGGATTCATTTGAATCCCAGGAAAATTGTTTACGATCTGACCAAATTTCATTCCCCTAACTTTTATGGTTGGTCGTGAGGGCGATGCGATTGGGAAATTTTCAGGCGGATTTCTCTCCTCTCCTCCACTCTACCAACTGACATGCCGCACTCTAACCAGAGCAGATTTTGAGAATTTCACTTTTTTGAGGACTCACTGATCAAAACTGTAAATCTCAGCCAGACATAAAATACATTCTGCGGAGACAAGAAAAATCACTTGCGTTTTGATGGTTAAATGAAGTTTCCCAGGTGAACGTATGGCGAAGCAGTGGCGTTTGGAAAAAAGTGGATTTTTTCAGCGATTTTTTTTCCGTCCCCATTCATTTCCTATGGGAGTTTTTTCGCAGTTTTTTGCGAATAATTCTGCGATAAAATGACGAATTTCTTAGAAAAGTCATAGCCCGCTATTCCCGATGAAGCCGCACGTTTTGATGTATAATTTGTTTTGGTTTTCTCAAAGCCCTAGGACGAGTTAGCGACCGAAAACGGCGGAAACGTGAAGAATAACTAGACAATTCCCGCTGGTGCGGAAATCGTGGGAGGGGCTCGGGATGTGTGCATGTCCGGAGAGGCGTGTTTATTCTAACGGCTGTGTGAAGCTGAGAGGTTTTGGTGGACATTTTCCGGTCCCGTCACTGGCTTTTATTTTGAAATCGTGCTGTGCTTTTATTTGAAAGGCAGAGAAAGGAAGATCTCACCTGGGTCAAAATTTGGAATGGAGTTACTGTAAACCAGGGGTGTCAAACTCAGTTCCTGGAGGGCCATTATCCTCTATGTTTTAGATGTTTCCCTCTTCCAACACACCTGATTCAAATGATCAGCTTAATTAATAATGTAATTAGAGTAACAGGGTTGCATTTCCTTCAGACAACTCATAAGCGACAACCAATTAGCATAATTTACTTGTCTTAAATGTATTACTATATTGTCTGGAATATAAATTACTAATTTTTTTCTTTTATTACTACCAGGTATCAAACCACTGCCAGGTGAAATGTATGCACCAGAGTGGGGGAAAATAATTTCTTCTGGCCATTGAGGATGATCTTCATTGGTATCCCTTTGAGGATGTGCTGTCCCTCATTCCTCCTCCAGAGAATGTTACCTCACGTTATATGGCCATTGCAAGAGAGGTGTGGGATGCTCTGGCCAGCCACGAATTTAAACCTGGACATCAGCTTTCTATGACATTGATCAGTTCATGACTACTTTTGACATCCTCATTCATTTTTATAGTTGTCTGCCTACAGTACTACTGTTTTTCATGTTTGACTATTGAATATTTGATCAGATCCAGTTGCGGTCTGAGTGACATGTTGATGTATCATTCCTACTCACTGATCCTTTATTGAAAATATGTTCATATCATACATTCCAGTTGTTATAGTTACACCTATATGAAAGAGAAAGCAGCAAAACCTAATATTTGAAATATGTAGGAAATTGGAATGATAGGCATTGCAGGTTAATACACAGCATAAGATGTTATGAAACAACATTCCTGTGGTTCTGAGTATTTGTTTGTCACCTTAATGTTATGATCTATAATAAGAAATAATGGATCTATTCAACCCTGTTACTCTAATTTCAACCCGTTACCAAATAATTTTTATCAAATAATCTTAAATGATTTTCCCAAACTCATGAGGGTTACCTATTGTCCTTTTAGTGGTTGAATGATTTAATTTGTAATAGATTTGAGCAAATATTTGCAATTTAATTAAAAAAAAACATGCAAATATTGAAAGGTTGGGCATGCCAGAGTTCAAACGTTGTTTAAATTAATAGAGGTTAAGTCTTAACTGAAATTAATGATTATCCAATGTGCATGTGGCCTTCTTTACTTAATGGTAAAGGATTTATTAAACATTTTTGAAAAAAATATATACTTTTTCAGGTTCCAGAGTATTCATAACAGGTTGCACTATGCATGGCGCACATCAAATAAAACATTTCATGAAAAGTGTAACTTTAATGCCTGAGCTGGCCGAATCACATTATTTGATGGCTTACTACCTGGTTTTCCTAAATACATGACAGAAAAATATTGAAATAAAGGGTAGATTTTTCAAAGGTTAGGATGCCTAAATTGTCCTCCAATTCTGCAATGACCCATATACATAGAGAGAAGGACCAATATAACAATGCAATACAAAATACTGTACATGTAGTACTATTATAGCAACCAAAGAAGACACTTCAGACTTGAAATATTTTCATATATGTATACATTTTTTATTTAACATTATTTATAACATTCATTTGAAGTCCCATTTTTCTCCAGCCTTCTGGTAGTCTTCTGTGTTGTCTGTGGGTGTTAAAAGATCAAAATTAACTGGGAAAATTGAAATGTGAAACAAGTGCAAATC